>NC_140009.1:24545431-24770973 GCF_964263955.1 Coregonus lavaretus
AGATGTACTGCATGAGGCAAATGGTGTTCACACCAGATGCTGACTGGTATTCTAATCCCCACCCCTACTTTTTTTTAAAGGCGTCTGTGACCAACAGATGCATATCTGTATTCCCAGTCATGTGAAATCCATAGGTTAGGGTCTAATGAATTTATTTCAATTGTGGTCCTCTGTAGCTCAATTGGTAGAGCATGGCGCTTGTAATGCCAGGGTAGTGGGTTCGATCCCCGGGACCACCCATACGTAAAAATGTATGCACACCTGACTGTCGCTTTGGATAAAAGCGTCTGCTAAATGGCATATGATTATTTATTATTATAATTGACTGATTTCCTTATATGAACTGTAACTCAGTAAAATCTTTGAAGTTGTTGGTTGCATTTATATTTTTGTTCAGTATAAATAGGATGACTAAAGACAGTACAGTATGGGGAGCACATAGATAACGTTAGGTTTGGCTGGCAGACTGCTACTGCCTGAACAGAGATGAGATGACTTTACGGAATGAAAAATAATAAAGTCATCATATAAAAACTAAGTAATATACACAACTGAAATATTTTATTATTTGATAGTAATTTCTTTTTTTGTATTGATGTCTACCCATTGTGGACCTGACAGAGACAGTGGAATATTTTCAATGTTTTGGCAATTGAACACCACTATTTTTGGCTTTGGAATTACCATTAAAAAGATATATTTCATAATGTATTCAATGTTCTAAAAATAAAATTCAAAAAACGTGATAATTTTTCATAGTCGAACCGAAACTGAACAGACATCAAAAGCACTAATCGCTCAGCACTATGGGCAACGTACACAATGGGCATTAATACGATTCCAATGGAGTTTCCCATCTCCTCAAAAGTATCTCTAAATTCATTGAAGATGACGCCATAGCAGTGGCGACCCGTCATTCAGGGCAGGTGGGGCAAAGCGTGTGGTCCAAGTTTGGGTTCAAGGATTTAAAACATCTGTCTGAAAGGGTCTCTTTTCCAAGCTTAAAAGGATAAACATTCACACGTAACACCATGGGCCAGAAAAAGTTGAATACATTGGCCATGCTGTCAATCCAGCATGACTTCTGCCGCGTTCAAAACAACTGGAAACTTGGAAATGGGAAATTTGGAAATGGGAGACTTCAGTGAGTTCAAGACAACTGGGAACTTGGGAAAAAACGAGCTCCGACTGGGAAAATACATTTTGAACGGTCATCCAACTTGGAATTCCAAGTCGGGAACTGGCCTCTTTCTAGAGCTCCAACCTGAAGATCACCGAACTTGTTTTTTTCAGAGTTCCAAGTTGTCTTGAAGGCAACATAAATCCAGAGAATGCCAGACTTTGATGACAAAGTTTGATGACAAGGACCGCCACGCCACCATCCTGTTCAAATGAACACAGCACAACAACGGTGAGTCCAAAAATGTATTGTATGCTGCTGCATAAATTATGTAATATGCCAGGGAGATATGTATACTGTAGCTAAGAAAGTAATACTAAGTGTATGTTGTGTAGTAAGCTGTTAGTATCCCATGTGCCTCACCCTAATAATTTGGTCCCTTTCCCCCTCAGAACTTAGCCTGCTGTTCTGACTTGGTGGCACACATGTAGCCTATAGCCTGTTTTAGAGAAATGTAATCATCTAATATTGTAAGAGCTTTCATTGTCTGCTTATATTCCCCCTTTATTTATCCTACAGTTCTGACTTGGTGTACAGGGAGAATACTGTAAGAACGGCCCATGTTCTGAATTCTGTCGCTGTACATTTCAAAAGTGCTGAACAAATAGTTATGTTGACTACATCCATCTTAGCTCGCTCATTAATGTCTTAATCGAAGTTACGGATTGCCTCTTATCTGCTCATCGTTCCCTTATACCATAGTTTATACATCTCAATTGTTATATGCCTATTGGTTATGTAGGTCTATCTCATTAGAATCTTATTAATCATTTTACGCAATGTTGGAATGATTTCATTGTTTTGCTTACTTTGTGTATTATAATTAGCTCATGTGCTTTTCCTGATGAGGAGGAGATACTATATAATGTTGTTGGGTCTGAAACCTTGTTTGCCAGTGAAGGTCTCTTCCCATTCAAATATTTGTTTTCAACAAAAAGTTCAGTAATAGACACATGTAATTCCAGTTGATATTTTGCGAGGGTTGTTTTGTTTGCGCAATGCACTGTCTGTCCGTCGGTATATTGTATTTAGAAATGGATCCTCATGATTTTATTTTCCTTCTTTTTTAGACAACATAGGCCTAATAAAATACTTCAAATGGTAGGCTAGCCGAGTCTCTCTCTCTCTCCCTCCATCTCTCTCTCTGTGTGATGACTTAAAGAAGAGTAAAGTTAAGGCCTCAACATCTTGCTGAATTTATCTGAACTAACATCTATCTGAATTTCTGTCGGTGTCCATTTTGAAAGTGCTGAACGAATAGGCCTACCTTGTCGCAGCTCGTTTGCTTGCATTTGCTTATACTTAGAGCTAAGTGTTAATGATATAAGAACAAACATTATGAATTAACAGAACATAAATGTAATAATCTTTGTGTGAGGTTCAAAAGTCAAAACTCATTTTGGCGTTATTTATTATTGAAGGAGAATTTGGTTCTTATAGACTTACACAAATCCACAAGGAGTCAGTAATAACCACATTTGTTTAAGCAAGTCAGTCATATCAGATATGTTTTTTAAAAAGGCAGTAAATGAGGTTGAATGAACTGTTTCGCTGCCAGACAAGGCTCCGCTGATAGCCAGGTGTAGCAGTGGTAAGGATTCATTCCATGGTGCTGAAAAGAAAGCTCTGCTGTTGGAACAGCTTTATGTAGTCCCTAACAGTTTGTGGGCACCGTTTGTCACCGTTATAGTGCAATTCATGTATTGTTTAGTGTTGGGTAGTGGCTTTGCTGGTATGCATCTAAAAAGCAAAAAGGTTAAGTTTGCCCCACCAGGATTTACATATTAAAATTGCCTCTGCGCCATAGGGGTGTGTCCTGACATCAGAGACAACCAGGTAAGACGAGGTAAACTATTTGGCATTTGTGAAGTTTGGAATGATGTGTCTTTTTGGATTTCTGATGATGACTGAAAAGGGACATAGAGAATGTTGTTGAATTTCTACAGCGACCTGAGTGGAGCAGTGGTCTAAGGCACTGCATCGCAGTGCTAACTGTGCCACTAGAGATCCTGGTTCGAATCCAGGCTCTGTCGCAGCCGGCCGCGACCGGGAGACTCATGGGCGGTGCACAATTGGCCCAGCGTCGTCCAGGGTAGGGGAGGGAATGGCCGGCAGGGATGTAGCTCAGTTGATAGAGCATGGCGTTTGCAACGCCAGGGTTGTGGGTTCGATTCCCATGGGGGGCCAGTATAAAAAAATAAAAACGAACTAACTGTAAGTCGCTCTGGATAAGAGCGTCTGCTAAATGACTAAAATGTAAATGTAATGATTCTATCGAGACATTCACAATTTGGATACAAAAATATAAAGTGTTTATGGTTATGAATTGTATACAGTGGGGAAAAAAAGTATTTAGTCAGCCACCAATTGTGCAAGTTCTCCCACTTAAAAAGATGAGAGAGGCCTGTAATTTTCATCATAGGTACACGTCAACTATGACAGACAAAATGAGAAAAACAATTCCAGAAAATAACATTGTAGGATTTTTAATGAATTTATTTGCAAATTATGGTGGAAAATAAGTATTTGGTCAATAACAAAAGTTACTCATTATATACCCTTTGTTGGCAATGACACAGGTCAAACGTTTTCTGTAAGTCTTCACAAGGTTTTCACACACTGTTGCTGGTATTTTGGCCCATTCCTCCATGCAGATCTCCTCTAGAGCAGTGATGTTTTGGGGCTGTCGCTGGGCAACACGGACTTTCAACTCCCTCCAAAGATTTTCTATGGGGTTGAGATCTGGAGACTGGCTAGGCCACTCCAGGACCTTGAAATGCTTCTTACGAAGCCACTCCTTCGTTACCCGGGCGGTGTGTTTGGGATCATTGTCATGCTGAAAGACCCAGCCACGTTTCATCTTCAATGCCTTTGCTGATGGAAGGAGGTTTTCACTCAAAATCTCACGATACATGGCCCCATTCATTCTTTCCTTTACACGGATCAGTCGTCCTGGTCCCTTTGCAGAAAAACAGCCCCAAAGCATGATGTTTCCACCCCCATGCTTCACAGTAGGTATGGTGTTCTTTGGATGCAACTCAGCATTCTTTGTCCTCCAAACACGACGAATTGAGTTTTTACCAAAAAGTTATATTTTGGTTTCATCTGACCATATGACATTCTCCCAATCCTCTTCTGGATCATCCAAATGCACTCTAGCAATCTTCAGACGGGCCTGGACATGTACTGGCTTAAGCAGGGGGACACGTCTGGCACTGCAGGATTTGAGTCCCTGGCGGCGTAGTGTGTTACTGATGGTAGGCTTTGTTACTTTGGTCCCAGCTCTCTGCAGGTCATTCACTAGGTCCCCCCGTGTGGTTCTGGGATTTTTGCTCACCGTTCTTGTGATCATTTTGACCCCACGGGGTGAGATCTTGCGTGGAGCCCCAGATCGAGGGAGATTATCAGTGGTCTTGTATGTCTTCCATTTCCTAATAATTGCTCCTACAGTTGATTTCTTCAAACCAAGCTGCTTACCTATTGCAGATTCAGTCTTCCCAGCCTGGCGCAGGTCTACAATTTTGTTTCTGGTGTCCTTTGACAGCTCTTTGGTCTTGGCCATAGTGGAGTTTGGAGTGTGACTGTTTGAGGTTGTGGACAGGTGTCTTTTATACTGATAACAAGTTCAAACAGGTGCCATTAATACAGGTAACGAGTGGAGGACAGAGGAGCCTCTTAAAGAAGAAGTTACAGGTCTGTGAGAGCCAGAAATCTTGCTTGTTTGTAGGTGACCAAATACTTATTTTCCACCATAATTTGCAAATAAATTAATTAGAAATCCTACAATGTGATTTTCTGGATTTTTTTTTCTCAATTTGTCTGTCATAGTTGACGTGTACCTATGATGAAAATTACAGGCCTCTCTCATCTTTTTAAGTGGGAGAACTTGCACAATTGGTGGCTGACTAAATACTTTTTTCCCCCACTGTATAATCAAAGCATCTCTCTGTCTCTCTCTCAGGTTATAGGGAAACTGATTGTGTATGCAGCCCAGTGTTGCTGAGTTAGAGCTTAACTTGGGGCACATGCCTTTCTGGAGACAGTCTGGAATGTCAGTCTGGCCTCTTTGTCTGTCAGTGATCATGTGTGAGTTGAGCTGGGGTGGGTGGGTTTCACTTACAAATAATGGGACATTTCAGACCTTGAAACCAGACCCACATTTTTGACCAGTAGTAGAACTATTATTTATTTTTGTCAGAATGGCAACAAGTGTTTCCTCAAAGTCATATTGTGAACAGTAGCTCCCTCATTGGAAAGGAGTGTTGTTGTATGCCCACATGGGCCCCACTCGGGCAGTTTTCTGTGACCTTGGTGTGTCTCTCAAATAACCTACCAGAACTCTCCTTCTCACAAAGCACTTTTGCAGATGACGTGTGTGTGAGTGTGTGTGAGAATCTGGCATGAACGCCATTGTGCTATGTGTGAATGTCTGTGAACATCTGTCTGGATATGTGGGTTGCATGTGTAGCAGAACAGGCATGTGTAATATTTTCCCTGTGCCTTTATGTGCATGCTCCTGCACATGCCTGAATCTAGGCCATCGCTGTGGGTTTGTCTGACGGGTGTATCAATGTATGTAGGAGTGTGCGGTGGTGCCTGGGTCAGGGGTGTGTCCACTGTGTAAACACTTCAACTGAGGAACAGGAGACACTCTCTCCCTCTGAAATTTCACCCCATGTTCACACCCCCTCCATACACAAGGCATCCCTCTCTCCCGAATGCAGACTCCACTGGAACGCATAGCCACATTTCCTCTGGATTCATCTCCATCGGTGGAAATTCCCATTTGTCCAGTGCTCTTGATGGCTCTTAAAATCCTAATAGTTCACCTAATTTCAGTTTGTGACAAAACAAGCGGTGTAGCAAATCATTGTACCATCTAAACCGCTGTGAAATATATTTTCAATAACCAAAAATATTGTATTTTCAGCTGTTGGAAGCTGGTGTACAAAACTGAAAGTAAAAGATACAAAAACGAACCTTAACGGGAAGCATAGAAATAGCACACATACAGTGGGGGAAAAAAGTATTTAGTCAGCCACCAATTGTGCAAGTTCTCCCACTTAAGAAGATGAGAGAGGCCTGTAATTTTCATCATAGGTACACGTCAACTATGACAGACAAATTGAGCATTTTTTTCCAGAAAATCACATTGTAGGATTTTTAATGAATTTATTTGCAAATTATGGTGGAAAATAAGTATTTGGTCACCTACAAACAAGCAAGATTTCTGGCTCTCACAGACCTGTAACTTCTTCTTTAAGAGGCTCCTCTGTCCTCCACTCGTTACCTGTATTAATGGCACCTGTTTGAACTTATCAGTATAAAATACACCTGTCCACAACCTCAAACAGTCACACTCCAAACTCCACTATGGCCAAGACCAAAGAGCTGTCAAAGGACACCAGAAACAAAATTGTAGACCTGCACCAGGCTGGGAAGACTGAATCTGCAATAGGTAAGCAGCTTGGTTTGAATAAATCAACTGTGGGAGCAATTATTAGGAAATGGAAGACATACAAGACCACTGATAATCTCCCTCGATCTGGGGCTCCACGCAAGATCTCACCCTGTGGGGTCAAAATGATCACAAGAACGGTGAGCAAAAATCCCAGAACCACACGGGGGGACCTAGTGAATGACCTGCAGAGAGCTGGGACCAAAATAACAAAGCCTACCATCAGTAACACACTACGACGCCAGGGACTCAAATCCTGCAGTGTCAGACGTGTCCCCCTGCTTAAGCCAGTACATGTCCAGGCCCGTCTGAAGTTTGCTAGAGTGCATTTGGATGATCCAGAAGAGGATTGGGAGAATGTCATATGGTCAGATGAAACCAAAATATAACTTTTTGGTAAAAACTCAACTTGTCTTGTTTGGAGGACAAAGAATGCTGAGTTGCATCCAAAGAACACCATACCTACTGTGAAGCATGGGGGTGGAAACATCATGCTTTGGGGCTGTTTTTCTGCAAAGGGACCAGGACGACTGATCCGTGTAAAGGAAAGAATGAATGGGGCCATGTATCGTGAGATTTTGAGTGAAAACCTCCTTCCATCAGCAAGGGCATTGAAGATGAAACGTGGCTGGGTCTTTCAGCATGACAATGATCCCAAACACACCGCCCGGGCAACGAAGGAGTAGCTTCGTAAGAAGCATTAAGGTCCTGGAGTGGCCTAGCCAGTCTCCAGATCTCAACCCCATAGAAAATCTTTGGAGGGAGTTGAAAGTCTGTGTTGCCCAGCGACAGCCCTAAAACATCACTGCTCTAGAGGAGATATGCATGAAGGAATGGGCCAAAATACCAGCAACAGTGTGTGAAAACCTTGTGAAGACTTACAGAAAACGTTTGACCTGTGTCATTGCCAACAAAGGGTATATAACAAATTATTGAGAAACTTTTGTTATTGACCAAATACTTATTTTCCACCATAATTTGCAAATAAATTCATTAAAAATCCTACAAATGTGATTTTCTGGAGGAAAAAAAATCTAATTTTGTCTGTCATAGTTGACGTGTATCTATGATGAAAATTACAGGCCTCTCTCATCTTTTTAAGTGGGAGAACTTGCACAATTGGTGGCTGACTAAATACTTTTTTTCCCCACTGTAGAACATATCTACCGCTTCTTAGACTTGCTTTCAATGCAAATGACACATCTATAACTCACATTTCTATGTGATTTTGGTCAGGTCGCCCAAACATTTACATATTAAGCTTTAAAGGATGATGCACAATGGAATTTTTGCAATTTTCAGTCCACCATGATTACTGTTCTACTTTTACTGTGTTCACCACAGAGGCACATATCCCAGACTGTCCTATTTAAAAAGCCCCAAAGCCACTGTGAATCCAGCTGGAAAAGCAAATAAAAGCTCACTGACCAGGCCTATGAATGCAGTCTTGAACTTCAGTGAATGTAGTAAGCTTTAAATGAAGTGAAATCGAGGCTCTATCCATTATAGAAGTGATAATTTACCATAATCATCATCAATTACACTGAGTATACCAAACGTTAGGAACACCTTCTTAATACTGAGTTGCATCCCCCCCTTTGCCCTCAGAACATTCTCAATTTGTCGGGGCTTGGACTCTACAAGGTGTCAAAAGCATTCCACAGGGAAGCTGGCCCATGTTGACTCCAATGCCTCCCACAGTTGTGTCAAGTTGGCTGGAGGTTCTTTGGGTGGTGGACCATTCTTGATACACACGGGAAACTGTTCAGCGTGAAAAACCCAGCAGTGTGCCAGTTCTTAACACAAACCGGTGCACCTGGCACCTACTACCATACCTCATTCAAAGGCACTTCAATATTTTGTCTTGCCCATTCACCCTCTGAATGGCACACATACACAATCCATGTCTCAAGGCTTAAAAATCATTCGTTAACCTGTCTCCTTCCCTTCGTCTACACTGATTTGAAGTGGATTTAACAAGTGACATCAAAATAATAATAATAATAATATGCCATTTAGCAGACGCTTTTATCCAAAGCGACTTAGTCATGCGTGCATACATTTTTTTTTTGTATATGGGTGGTCCCGGGGTTCGACCCCACTACCTTGGCGTTACAAGCGCCGTGCTCTACCAGCTGAGCTACAGAGGACCACGAATAAGGGATCATAACTTTCACCTGGATTCACCTGGTCAATCTATGTCATGGAAAGTGCAGGTGTCCTTAATGTTTTGTATTCTCATTATATATGACCTATTCATAAATCATAACACTTATTCTAACCTCTTGCTGCATTATGCCTTATTTCCAATATCTGAATTCATTTTATACAGGCCCGTAGGCGAGTTGGGAGCGTTCCCAGCCGACTTAACACAAGGGAAATGTTTGATGGACAATTTCCACTTATTTGAGCTCCTGGGGAAACATTAACAAGCAGCAGCTTTGTCTGAAAAGGATGCAAACCTACATAAGACACTTCCTCTGAGATTAAGTATAGAGAAAAACAATACAACACAAATCATCCTGGTAATAAACACATCATCAGCAATGTAAATACATAGGTTGGGAGTCGGACATAGTTGACATTTAGGGCTATATATCCAGCCAGCCACTGCATACATTTTAAGAGAGAATAGGCATTGGTCTGAAGCTGAAAAAGAAAGGAAATTCACATGAGCACAACAATCCCTATTCCACCCATGCTCTACCAAGGTTTTCCAGCACACAGCTTTGACCTACTACAGTAGCTATGTTGGTATTGTACTTCAAACTATGTGTAGGCAGGTTGCTTAGGATTCAAACCTTCTCAAACAGCCTAATTCATACTCTTAGAGGTGCTTCCACAATAATGTGATTTATACCGCATACAAGGTAAAGTATAGACCCTTTTCCAATACACGACACACTGACGTCACGCACAGATGCGCGTGACTCTTGGTGGCAGTAAGAAAGCCATCGCCATCTGCGCCCATTCAACATGGCCTAGATTTACGTTATTACTTCTAAACAAAATAACTTTTTGGGGTTCTCATACGCTTACAATTATGCTTTTATTCTTGCTTGAACAGTCGCTGAGGTTATATTTGGTTGTGATGTCTCCCGAGTGGCGCAGTGGTCTAAGGCACTGCATCGCAGTGCTAGCTGTGCCACTAGAGATCCTGGTTCGAATCCAGGCTCTGTCATAGCCGGCCGCGACCGGGAGACCCATGGGGCGGCGCACAATTGGCCCAGCGTCGTCCAGGGTAGGGGAGGGAATGGCTGGCAGGGAGGTAGCTCAGTTGGTAGAGCATGGCGTTTGCAACGCCAGGGTTGTGGGTTCGATTCCCACGGGGGGCCAGTATAAAAATAAAAAATAAAAATAAAAATGTAATAATGTATGCACTCACTAACTGTAAGTCGCTCTGGATAAGAGCGTCTGCTAAAATGACTAAAATGTTTAAAAAAATCTTTGCAAAATAACTATTTTGGATGCAGCAGTTGTTAGCTAGAATGCTAACGCTCATTGATTGGCTAGCTTTTGCTACAGCCTAAGAGTCATTTTACTGGTTGAAGTGTTTAAGTATAATGCAGTTGATTTGCAATGATGACACAAACATTATATTAAGCAGAACATTCATACGAGCCTTAAAATCCAATTATAATCAAAAAGTAGTGTGAAATGCACTCATAAGCAACGTGTAAATAGAGGCTTTTTTTGCTGGCATTCTATAAGAACTCCCCCATGTTCTGCCACCAACTTGCACACATCGCCCTCGTGCGGCAATATTTGCAAATACAGAAAGGAGTCTATTGGATTCTTCACACACCACAGTAAGACATTATGCTAATTGTTCATGCTTTCTTTTATTCAATGAAAGAAAGCTTTGCTTTTATACTTACAAGACCATCAGGCTTGATTGAGCTGTTTTGTCTTGTAGTAATGTGGTGCATGCCTGTATTTCCTTAAACCTTTTATTTTAGCAATACGTCATAAAGTAATTATAATAATAATAACCTTTTCGGTCAGAAGGTACCCAACATAACAACAGGTGGTGGTTTGTTGGACACAGTAGCTCAGAGTAGTAAAGGGTCTGAATACTTATGTAAATAAGGTATTTCTGTTTCTAAAAACCTGTTTTCACTTTGCCATTATGGGGTATTTGTATTTATTAGGGATCCCCATACTCTTCCTGGGGTCCAAACATATTAAAGCACTTACATTACATATTAAACAAAAGATAAAACATTACATCAGATAACATTATTATACCACTACATACAGTGGGGGAAAAAAGTATTTAGTCAGCCACCAATTGTGTAAGTTCTCCCACTTAAAAAGATGAGAGAGGCCTGTAATTTTCATCATAGGTACACGTCAACTATGAGAGACAAAATGAGAATTTTTTTCTCCAGAAAATCACATTGTACGATTTTTAATGAATTTATTTGCAAATTATGGTGGAAAATAAGTATTTGGTCAATAACAAAAGTTTCTCAATACTTTGTTATATACCCTTTGTTGGCAATGACACAGGTCAAACGTTTTCTGTAAGTCTTCACAAGGTTTTCACACACTGTTGCTGGTATTTTGGCCCATTCCTCCATGCAGATCTCCTCTAGAGCAGTGATGTTTTGGGGCTGTCGCTGGGCAACACGGACTTTCAACTCCCTCCAAAGATTTTCTATGGGGTTGAGATCTGGAGACTGGCTAGGCCTCTCCAGGACCTTAAAATGCTTCTTACGAAGCCACTCCTTCGTTGCCCGGGCGGTGTGTTTGGGATCATTGTCATGCTGAAAGACCCAGCCACGTTTCATCTTCAATGCCCTTGCTGATGGAAGGAGGTTTTCACTCAAAATCTCACGATACATGGCCCCATTCATTCTTTCCTTTACACGGATCAGTCGTCCTGGTCCCTTTGCAGAAAAACAGCCCCAAATGATGTTTCCACCCCCATGCTTCACAGTAGGTATGGTGTTCTTTGGATGCAACTCAGCATTCTTTGTCCTCCAAACACGACAAGTTGAGTTTTTACCAAAAAGTTATATTTTGGTTTCATCTGACCATATGACATTCTCCCAATCCTCTTCTGGATCATCAAAATGCACTCTAGCAAACTTCAGACGGGCCTGGACATGTACTGGCTTAAGCAGGGGGACACGTCTGGCACTGCAGGATTTGAGTCCCTGGCGGCGTAGTGTGTTACTGATGGTAGGCTTTGTTACTTTGGTCCCAGCTCTCTGCAGGTCATTCACTAGGTCCCCTCGTGTGGTTCTGGGATTTTTGCTCACCGTTCTTGTGATCATTTTGACCCCACGGGGTGAGATCTTGCGTGGAGCCCCAGATCGAGGGAGATTATCAGTGGTCTTGTATGTCTTCCATTTCCTAATAATTGCTCCCACAGTTGATTTCTTCAAACCAAGCTGCTTACCTATTGCAGATTCAGTCTTCCCAGCCTGGTGCAGGTCTACAATTTTGTTTCTGGTGTCCTTTGACAGCTCTTTGGTCTTGGCCATAGTGGAGTTTGGAGTGTGACTGTTTGAGGTTGTGGACAGTTGTCTTTTATACTGATAACAAGTTCAAACAGGTGCCATTAATACAGGTAACGAGTGGAGGACAGAGGAGCCTCTTAAAGAAGAAGTTACAGGTCTGTGAGAGCCAGAAATGTTGCTTGTTTGTAGGTGACCAAATACTTATTTTCCACCATAATTTGCAAATAAATTCATTAAAAATCCTACAATGTGATTTTCTGGATTTTCTTTTCTCAATTTGTCTGTCATAGTTGACGTGTACCTATGATGAAAATTACAGGCCTCTCATCTTTTTAAGTGGGAGAACATGCACAATTGGTGGCTGACTAAATACTTTTTCCCCCCACTGTATCTCCAATACAAAATCTTTAATACCACCATACAACAATATCACAATATGTGCATATGCATGTGTCTGTACCTTTTGTGTGTGTCTCTTCACAGTCCCCGTTGTTTCATAAGGTGTATAGTTATGCACGCTCAAGTTTTCTGTTTTTTTGTCTTATTTCTTGTTTCACAATAAATAATATTTTGCATCTTCAAAGTGGTGTCATGTTGTGTAAATGAAACGATACAAACACCCAAAAAAATCCATTTTAATTCCAGGTTGTAAGGCAACAAAATAGGAAAAATGCCAAGGGGGGTGGATACTTTCGCAAGCCACTGTAGACACTCTCAAAGCCAGTGGCATGTCGTTTGTAAAAATGGAAAAAAGTAAGGGGCCTAAACAGCTACCCTGGGGAATTCCTGATTCTACCTGGATTATGTTTGAGAGGCTTCCATTAAAGAACACCCTCTGTGTTCTGTTAGACAGGTAACTCTTTATCCACAATATAGCCGGGGGTGTAAAGCCATAACACAAGTTTCCAGCAGCAGACTATGATCGATAATGTAAAAAGCTGCACTGAAGTCTAACAAGACAGCCTCCACAATCATTTTATCAATTTCTCTCAGCCAATCATCAGTCATTTGTGTAAGTGCTGTGCTTGTTGAGACTCCTTCCCTATAAGCGTGCTGAAAGTCTGTTGTCAGTTTGTTTACTGTGAAATAGCATTGTATCTGGTCAAACCCAATTATTTTCAGAAGTTTACTTAGGGTTGGTAACAGGCTGATTGGTCGGCTATTTCAGCCAGTAAAGGGGGGCTTTACTATTCTTGGGTAGCGGAATGACTTTAGCTTCCCTACAGGCCTGAGGGCACATACTTTCTAGTAGACTTAAATTGAAGTTGTGGCAAATAAGAATGGCAATATCGTCCGCTATTATCCTCAGTAATTTTCCATCCAGATTGTCAGACCCCGGTGGCTTGTCATTGTTGATAGACAACAACAACAACATTTCACCTTTTCCAAACTGACTTTACGGAATTCAAAAGTAAAATTTGTGTCTTTCATAATTTGTGTAGTGTCAGCGTTTGTTACTGGCATTTCATACCTAAGTTTGCTTATCTTGCCAATGAAGAAGTAATTAAAGTAGTTGGCAATATCAGTGGGTTTTGTGATGAATGAGCCATCTGATTCAATGAATGTTGGTGCCGAGTTTGCCTTTTTCCCCAAAATTTCATTTAAGGTGTTCCAAAGCGTTTTACTATCATTCTTTATATCATTTATTTTTGTTTCATAGTATAGTTTCTCTTTATTTAGTTTAGTCACATGATTTCTAAATTTGCAGTACGTTTGCCAATCAGTTGGGCTGCCAGACTTATTTGCCATACCGTTTGCCTCATCCCTCTCAACCATACCATTTTTTGATTCAACAGTTTTTACAGTCATTTTCTTAATGGGTGCGTGCTTATTAGTAACTGGAATAAGCAATTTCATAAATGTGTAAAGTGCAGCGTGTGGTTGCTCCTCATTACACACCACAGACCAACAAATATTATTTACATGTCTCCTGAGTGGCGCAGTGGTCTAAGGCACTGCATCGCAGTGCTAACTGTGCCACTAGAGATCCTGGTTCGAATCCAGGCTCTGTCGCAGCCGGCCGCGACCAGGAGACTCATGGGCGGCGCACAATTGGCCCAGTGTCGTCCAGGGTAGGGGAGGGAATGGCCGGCAGGGATGTAGCTCAGTTGATAGAGCATGGCGTTTGCAACGCCAGGGTTGTGGGTTCAATTCCCACGGGGGGCCAGTATAAAAAAAAATAATTATTATTATTCACTAACTGTAAGTCGCTCTGGATAAGAGCGTCTGCTAAATGACTAAAATGTAATGTAAATGTAAAACAACATAAGAATCACTATAAAACTTATTGTATGATCTCTTATACACTATATTAGGCCCAGCCTTTGGAACTTTGGTTTTCCTAGATATGGCTACTATATTGTGATCTCTACATCCTATGGATTTGGATACAGCTTTAAAGCAAATTTCTGCAGCATTTGTAAAGATATGATCAATACATGTTGATGATTTCATTCCTGCGCTGTTGTTAAATACCTGGTAGGTTGACTGACAACCTGAACCAGGTTGCAGGCATTGGTTACAGTTTGAAGTTTTTTCTTGAGTGGGCAGCTTGATGAGAGCCAGTCAATATTTAAATCACCCAGAAAATATACTTCTCTGTTGATATCACATACATTATCATGCATTTCACACATATTATCCTGATACTGACTGTTAGCACTTGGTGGTATATAGCAGCTTCCCACCAGAATGGGCTTTAGGTGAGGCAGGTGAACCTGTAGCCGTATTACTTCAACAGTATTTAACATGAGATCGTCTCTAAGCTTTACAGGAATGTGGTTCTGAATATAGAACAAAACACCACCCCCGTTGGCATTTCTGTCTTTTCGGTATCATTAAAGGTATTATCTAAGTGAGTTTCAGAGAGAGTCAGAATATGAATGTAATCTGTTACAAGCAAGTTATTGACTTCATGGACCTTGTTTCTCAGGCTGCATATGTTAAAATGGGCAATTTTTAGCACTTTTCTGGGTTGCTTGATTGTTTTTAATGCTTTACTGGGAAGCTTATCAGAAGTAGACTTGCTCATGTTATTTATATTGGAGCTGATAGTGTAGGGTGAGCTGCACAACGTGGTCTTCCTACTAGGGCACACCGCCTCAGTGCTAACAGTGTAACTATGGTTCATTGGCTCATGATTACTGCATACAATAGCTGTAGGATCAACAGAGGTATTCAGGGCAATTAGGAGGACATAAATTAAGTTACTTACATTGTGTCTGCCAACGCCCCTAGGATAATGTACATTTGATGCAGCATTATGGCGACTCATTATCACAATGGTAGGGATTAACTGAGCTGGTTTGGGGTCATTGATAAGTCATTGTTTCAACACAGCCTTGAAATGCGTGGACAGAGTCCAGGAGCCAAGATGATTTTGATGGACTCTGTCATTCCTGTAGAGAATCTTCTGTTTCCAGTTAGATTGATGAGGATTTTTTTGATTTAATCAATTTTAGAATAAGGCTATAACATAACAAAATGTGGAATAGTCAAGAGGTCTGAACACTTGCCGAATGCACTGTACATAATTTCAATAGTAGTACACTGTAAAGTCCATTATCCCTCTGAAGAGTATGAATTTAGGCTGTTTGAGAAGGTTTGAATCCTAAGCAACCTTCCTACACATAGTTAGAAGTACAATACCAACATAGCTACTGTAGGAGGTCAAAGCTGTGTGCTGGAAAACCTTGGTAGAGCATGGGTGGACTAGGCATTGTGGTGCTCATGAATTTCCTTTCTTTTTCAGCTTCAGACAAATGCCTATTCTCTCTTAAAATTGTGTTTTTTGTTTTAAATATCCATGGTTTTCACTCCGGTAGGTGAATATGCAATATTTTATTATACAACATTATAATACAGCATAACAGCAATAATAGTTAAGTAAAAGTAAACAATAATGTCAAATGTCAACAGAAATAATGTAGTTGTTAGTATTTATGTAATATTAACAGCTGATTTTTCAGAGGAAACCCATTTAAGCCAATATGGAGTAAACTGGCAATATTTTCCCTGATCTCGCAAGACAAGCAAGCAAGCTCCTGTAAAATACAGAAATAATCAACATGTACCCATTAACAATTTAAATGAAAATGTACCTGACAGTTGTTTACTGAAGAAAGGCCTAGTACTACATTACCTGTAAACAAAAGTGAGTTATCACTAATTATAAGCTGGGTGGTTCGAGCCCATAATGCTGATTGGCTGACAGCCATGGTATATCAGACCATATACCACGGGTATGACAAAACATTTATTTTTCCTGCTCTAATTACTTTGGTAACCAGTTTATAATAGCAGTAAGGCACCTCAGGGTTTGTGATATATGGCCAATATACCACGGCTAAGGGCTGTGTCCAGGGACTCCGCGTTGCATCGTGCTTAAGAACAGCCCTTAGCCGTTGTATATTGGCCATATACCACACCTCCTCTGGCCATATTGTTTAAATATACAATTTACAACCAAATGTACATTCAGATCTAGTCAACTTTGTAAATACAATTCTCGGATAGCCACAATTGCTCTTGATGCAGGTTTTTTTGTTCAAGCCCAGTTCTACCACACCTGATTCTACTATTCATGGTCTCGATGAACAGCTAGAATCCGGTGTGGTAGCACTGGGCATGAACAGAAAATACTTCATAACTGTGGATCGTCAAGAGTAATTTTGATAACATTTTAGTCGTTTAGCAGACACTCTTATCCAGAGCGACTTACAGTTAGTGAGTGCATACATTTTCCATACTGGCCCCCCGTGGGAATCGAACCCACAACCCTGGCGTTGCAAGCACCATGCTCTACCAGCTGAGCTACAGGAGGCCTACTAACTCCTGATACAAGCACTACAACAAATGAAAAACTGCTGAGAAACACCTGTAAAATAGTCATTAGACAAGTACAAAACTGTTTAATTTTTTTAAACATATTTACGCATCAGAAATTGGATAAGTGCTCTAAATCCTTGAATACTAAACTTCAGCTACAAATGTCCTACGTAATGCAGTATACAGCTGTCCAACTCCAGTAAAAGAGCACAAGTCCTCATTTATAAATACAAGTATAAATATGAAAACAGGTGGGAGTACTCAGATTTGAAACAGAACATACATTTTAAGTATTGATAGTGTGCAAAGTACCATGTGTACTGCGTGCATTTGAAATGGCATAAGTCGTTTGTCAGTTCCACATGGGCCAGCTTGCATTTCTCCGTGACAGGCGCATGCCCACAATCTGCCACTCTGCCATAAAGCACTTTGTCCCTGGGCAGTACTGTCCGGATGGCGTGCATCTCACGGATGAGGGCAACGACCTTTTTCTTCCTTGAGAGTCTGAGAGCTGGTCTCTCCTCTGTTCTAGCAAGATGCACGCAGTAGTACACCACCATACTCACTGTCACTTGCCTGCCCCTCCACGAACCCAAAGGCTCTTTTAAGAGCCACCTAAGCAATGCAAATAAGCACTGTGTCAAAACTATACACTAAAGAGAATGGTCAAAATGTTTCCTCCGAGAGGCAAACCCAGGACCTTCAGTTCCAAAGGCAGTGACACTAACCGTTACGCTACAAGCCTTGTTATAAATACAGCAACTTCACAGTATTTTTTTAATGGACAGTCTGGTGATAACAGGACACTTTTGTTCCAAAATGATTTTGTTAATTCCCACAATAGTGATTGCACGTTTGATTTCTCTTGTTTGGTAAAAAAAACAACAACATCTAAATCACTTCATTTGTTGAAAACAGACTAATTTCATCACGTTTTCATTTAATTTCAATTTCTTTTGACTGCACGCTGCTGCAACCTGATCTCATAGCATTTCGTATTATTCTGTATGTAAATTCGAGACACTCCTGTTAGTATAATATGTTACATTTCGTATGGTATGTATTAATTTGTGGATGTCCATCATCCATTTCACATAATATGTTGCGAATTGCAATTCGAATGATATGTTACTAATTTCAATTCGTACAATATGTTATGAATTTTCATTACTTATATGTTACGAATTTCAATTCGTTGTGGCTAATATTAGCTAGGTAGCTAACGCTAATGTTAGCTAGGTGGCTAACTTTAGTTAGGCTAGGGGTTAGGGTTAAGGTTAGGGAAGGAGTTAAGGTTAGAATTAGGGGAAGGGTTAGCTAACATGCTAAGTAGTTGCAAAGTTGGCCATGATGAGTTTGGAACGCTCAACCTTTGGGTTGCTAGACATTCACATTATACGCCCATCCTTCCACCCTGACCAACCACCCTTGTTTTTGCCTTAAGAAACCTTCTGTCTTCTGTAACCATACCAAACGTAACATACTGTATCATACTAATTTCAGTGTCCCGGATTTACATTTACTATGTTATGTCTAGTGTGTGAGACCAGGCTGGAACGTGATCATCCCTGGAAAAAATATAGAGGGAAGAGAACAAAAGAGAGCAAGGAAGGGAAAGAGACACAAATGAAAACATGTCAATCAAAGACAGTGGTGGAAAAAGTATCCAATTGTCATACTTGAGTAAAAGTAAAGATACCTTAATAGAAAATTACTCAAATAAAAGTGAGTCACTCAGTAAAATACTACTTGAGTAAAAGTCTAAAAGTATTTGGTTTTAAATATACTTAACTATTAAAAGTAAATGTAATCACTAAAATATACTTAAGCATCAAAAGTAAAAGTGTAATTTCAAAATCTCTATATTAAGCAAACAAGACTGCATGATTGTTTTTGTTTTTATTTTATTTACGGCTAGGCAGGGGCACACTCAGACATCATTTACAAACAAAGCATTTGTGTTTAGTGAGTCTGCCAGATCAGAGACAGTAGGGATGACCATGAATGTTCTCTTGATAAGTGTGTGAATTGGAACATTTTCCTGTTGTGCTAAGCATTAAAACATTTATTTTGGGTGTCAGGGCAAATGTATAGAGTAAAAAGTACATTATTTTCTATAGGAATGTAGTGCAGTAAAAGTTGTCAAAAAAATAAATTTCTTAAAACATAAAAATACTTGAAAGTACTACTTAAGTACTTTACACCACTGGACTCTACTGTTTATAATGTACTCTGCTGTTTTGATTTGATGACTACAGAAAATTTAACTTTTTGTGATAGTCATGATTACTTGTGTGGAGGTCGATTTACTGTATGTTTGCATATGTTCATATTGACATACGTTGGCAGCACGTTGGCAGTAATTTTGCACTAGCTGTTTTCCATAGGGAAAAACATACATTCTTGAGTAAAAGATTAAAGAAAAAGTGAAATCAAAATAAGATATTATGTTTAAATGTTAATTGAGACTTGTTAAATGTATTTTATGTAGGATATTTGTTGCAACTTGAGTCTTGACGGTGTCTGGAAAACTTTGGACTGGACCGACTTTGATAACTGTATTTCGTTTGGCCTATGCGGCAGGTAGCTTAGTGGTTAAGAGCGTTGTGCCAGTAACCGAAAGGTCGCTGGTTCTAATCCCCGAGCTGACTAGGTGAAAAATCTGTCGATGTGCCCTTGAGCAAGGCACTTAACCCTAATTTCTCCTGTAAGTCGCTCTGGATAAGAGCGTCTGCTAAATGACTAAAATGTAAATGTCTATGCCACGGAGAGTAATGGGCGTGTGGAAAGAAATGGGCATATCTCATGGGGGTGTCCTGATTTTGTTATGGGATTGCCCTGCCCGCCTGGGCACCCCCGTAACTCAAACCGCAGCTATGCATTTTATTTCCTTCTCAAAACAACAGGTGCAAATTCTGTACATGTTCAAATGTTTAGTAAACCAAAGACCTCTAACTTTATCCCTTATAATAAAGTGTGAGATTTGTGAAACAGAGTGGGTTATCATTACACTGTCAGCTGCACTTTCAGAAACACTCCAACAGCTGAGAAAAATGGTCTCTGGTTACCATTGCACCATAGCCTCTCATAACTGTGATCATGGAACATCTGAATATGTCCTGAATGGATGGTTTGATATGGCTCAGTTGAACAGAACATTTGTTTAAACAGTAGTTAGCCAGGCTTCAGGTGAAATAACACATAGATGGTATCACAGTTAGATGCAGGACATTATGTTTATTATTGTAGATGGCCGGCTCTTTGAACTGCTTGATTTATGCACATGAGATTATATGGTATAGTGAGCCATGTTCTCCTCAGGGCTGACATATGATGAGGCGTTCCTCTGCTGGACCCTCAGAGATCACCTACACCTCCCAACACTGTGGTCAGCTTCAAATGTCTTGTTTTCTCCTGAGACTTCCTTCATAGAGAGAAAATAGACCGAGGTGGGAAGGAAGAGTTTAGCTGCTACAGGAGGACTTTGGGTTGTCCATTTGAGTGTTTGGATCCAATTTAAAAAAGCTAACATAAACTGGCAACCCATGTCCATCTACCACCTTAGCCAGGGTTATACTTAGAAAATTACACACTTCCCTGCCAAACCCCTCTGACACTGCCCTTTAAAAGTACCAGGGAAAGATGCGACGGAGAGGCAAAACAAGAGGGCTCCCATCACAATTTGATCAAACACAAGACTAACATAATGGGCACTCTGCTGTCTTATTTACTTTACCCTGTTGTTTACAGTGCAGTAGAGAGAGATGGCCTCTGCCAAACCAGTGATGCAATGTCGGCTCATTCAATCTTTAAATTGCGGTTTGTAAAATGAGCAAACAGGCCTTGTGAAAACAATGATGTATACAGTGAGGGAAAAAACTATTTGATCCCCTGCTGATTTTGTACGTTTGCCCACTGACAAAGAAATGATCAGTCTATCATTTTAATGGTAGGTTTATTTGCATTTTAATGAGGGAAATAAGTATTTGACCCCCTCTCAATCAAAGGTTTCTGGCTCCCAGGTGACTTTTATACAGGTAACGAGCTGAGATTAGGAGCACACTCTTAAAGGGAGTGCTCCTAATCTCAGCTTGTTACCTGTATAAAAGACACCTGTCCACAGAAGCAATCAATCAATCAGATTCCAAACTCTCCACCATGGCCAAGACCAAAGAGCTCTCCAAGGATGTCACGGACAAGATTGTAGACCTACACAAGGCTGGAATGGGCTACAAGACCATCGCCAAGCAGCTTGGTGAGAAGGTGACAACAGTTGGTGCGATTATTCGCAAATGGAAGAAACACAAAATAACTGTCAATCTCCCTCGGCCTGGGGCTCCATGCAAGATCTCACCTTGGGGAGTTGCAATGATCATGAGAACGGTGAGGAATCAGCCCAGAACTACACAGGAGGATCTTGTCAATGATCTCAAGGCAGCTGGGACCATAGTCACCAAGAAAACAATTGGTAACATACTACGCCGTGAAGGACTGAAATCCTGCAGCGCCCGCAAGGTCTCCCTGCTCAAGAAAGCACATATACAGGCCCGTCTGAAGTTTGCCAATGAACATCTGAATGATTCAGAGGAGAACTGAGTGAAAGTGTTGTGGTCAGATGAGACCAAAATCGAGCTCTTTGGCATCAACTCAACTCGCCGTGTTTGGAGGAGGAGGAATGCTGCCTATGACCCCAAGAACACCATCCCCACCGTCAAACATGGAGGTGGAAACATTATGCTTTGGGGGTGTTTTTCTGCTAAGGGGACAGGACAACTTCACTGCATCAAAGGGACGATGGACGGGGCCATGTACCGTCAAATCTTGGGTGAAAACCTCCTTCCCTCAGCCAGGTCATTGAAAATGGGTCGTGGATGGGTATTGCAGTATGACAATGACCCAAAACACACAACCAAGGCAACAAAGGAGTGGCTCAAGAAGAAGCACATTAAGATCCTGGAGTGGCCTAGCCAGTCTCCAGACCTTAATCCCATAGAAAATCTATGGAGGGAGCTGAAGGTTCAAGTTGCCAAACGTCAGCCTCGAAACCTTAATGACTTGGAGAAGATCTGCAAAGAGGAGTGGGACAAAATCCCTCCTGAGATGTGTGCAAACCTGGTGGCCAACTACAAGAAACGTCTGACCTCTGTGATTGCCAACAAGGGTTTTGCCACCAAGTACTAAGTCATGTTTTGCAGAGGGGTCAAATACTTATTTCCCTCATTAATAATGCAAATAAATTTAACATTTTTGACATGCGTTTCTCTGGATGTTTTGTTTTGTTATTCTGTCTCTCACTGTTCAAATAAACCTACCATTAAAATTATAGACTGATCATGTCTTTGTCAGTGGGCAAACGTACAAAATCAGCAGGGGATCAAATACTTTTTTCCTTCACTGAATAAACCCTGGATTGGTTATTCTATGTACTGGCCATTGAGAGGCTTTGAAACCGCCAGTCGGCCATATTGGCACTCCAGTCCTCCATAGGAATGACTGGAATTCTACAGTATTTCAATGAAATGTTTCAAATGTTTCAAGGACAAAATTACATGTATTTTTGTTGTTGTTGTAGTGGGGATTAGTAATCTCTAAAAATTATACTTTAAGGAACGTGTTTTTATATATATTTTCATATTTTTTTTTTATGTTTGGCTCACATAATATAATTTAAAAGTATGCAATAACGTGTCTGTAATAGAATAAAATGTGGCAAAAACTAATATAGACATTAAGAAATGCATTTCTTCCAAATAATATTTTACAATGGTGGGGGAGTGCCAAGATGGAGGCACGGTGTTGTCATCTAGTGTGTATATATAATCATTGTATGAAACTCTCCAGGCAAAGCTATTAGCTTATTGCCCGGGATGAGTAAATGTTTGACTAACTGTGTGTCGCTCATTGCTATTTGTGTCACAGGGGGCCCTTTGGATGTTGCCGCCTTGTGACTGCTACCTACCAGAGTTCTGGTATAATTTCCAGTGCCCAAGTACTAGGTCTTATGTAACAGACTCTGCAGATTAGCTCTCCCTTTTCCCTCCCCATTTCCTCCCCCAGGTGGCCTTTGGCTATTCCACTCACTCACTCTCTCACACGCACGCACACACACACACACACACACACACACACACACACTGACACAAAAATGCATTCATGCTACACACACACATCACAACTGCTGCTACCAGACTCTTATTTACTATTGCTAATAGTGCACAATTTAAACACTTGCCCCCCAAGCCCCCCTTCCCTGATACACGTGTAAATATTGTACAATAAATTGTACCTTCCTGTATTATACTTAAGCTCAAATGTTTAATCTATTCTACTGAGCCATTTACTTTATGTTCGTATTCATATATTTTATTATTTCTTATTGTTGTTGCATTGTTGAGGAGGAACCTGCAAGTAAGTATTTATTTGGACTGTGTATACCATGTTTATCCTTTACATATGACAACATACATTTTTTTTACTTGGGTGTGAAATTGTTATTTCTTTCTAGTTGCTGGAAGTTTACTGACGTGATTAATGAACAGTAAGTGTATGTCTAAGTACATTCAATAGATAAACTCTTCACTACAAATACATGTATACCTTAGACCTGAGGTTTTCTGATAGAAAGCCATTCATCCTGCACATGTTAAAACTGTCTTTCTATGTCGTCTGCTTATGGTCCATTGTGGAATTGGTTTGCCCTTGTCTGATTGTCTTATTGTGAGTCTGAGGGATTTGTAAGAGACAGCCCTGGGATTCCGAGGGGTTGGCTGTGAGGGCAGGTCAGGACAGCTCTGTTCTGGTTAATCAAATGGATGAGAGAGGACAGTACCAATACACACTTAACATAGGCTACATGTCCAGCATCCTGGTGACTATGGTTCCAATTCAAATCAAATTGTATTTGCGCGAATACAACAGGTGTAGACCTTACAGTGAAATGCTTACTTACAAGCCCTTAACCAACAATGCAGTTTTAAGAAAAAAAGTGTTAAGTATTTACAAATAATAATAATTAAAGAGCAGCAGTAAAATAAAAGAACAGTAGGGAGGCTACAGTGGGGAAAAAAAGTATTTAGTCAGCCACCAATTGTGCAAGTTCTCCCACTTAAAAAGATGAGAGGCCTGTAATTTTCATCATATGTACACGTCAACTATGACAGACAAATTGAGAAAAAAAAATCCAGAAAATCACATTGTAGGATTTTTAATGAATTTATTTGCAAATTATAGTGGAAAATAAGTATTTGGTCACCTACAAACAAGCAAGATTTCTGGCTCTCACAGACCTGTAACTTCTTCTTTAAGAGGCTCCTCTGTCCTCCACTCGTTACCTGTATTAATGGCACCTGTTTGAACTTGTTATCAGTATAAAAGACACCTGTCCACAACCTCAAACAGTCACACTCCAAACTCCACTATGGCCAAGACCAAAGAGCTGTCAAAGGACACCAGAAACAAAATTGTAGACCTGCACCAGGCTGGGAAGACTGAATCTGCAATAGGTAAGCAGCTTGGTTTGAAGAAATCAACTGTGGGAGCAATTATTAGGAAATGGAAGACATACAAGACCACTGATAATCTCCCTCGATCTGGGGCTCCACGCAAGATCTCACCCCGTGGGGTCAAAATGATCACAAGAACGGTGAGCAAAAATCCCAGAACCACACGGGGGGACCTAGTGAATGACCTGCAGAGAGCTGGGACCAAAGTAACAAACCATCAGTAACACACTACGCCGCCAGGGACTCAAATCCTGCAGTGCCAGACGTGTCCCCCTGCTTAAGCCAGTACATGTCCAGGCCCGTCTGAAGTTTGCTAGAG
Source organism: Coregonus lavaretus (assembly GCF_964263955.1). Classification (NCBI taxonomy): domain Eukaryota; kingdom Metazoa; phylum Chordata; class Actinopteri; order Salmoniformes; family Salmonidae; genus Coregonus; species Coregonus lavaretus. The sequence goes on from NC_140009.1 coordinate 24,570,186, forward strand.
TGCATTTGGATGATCCAGAAGAGGATTGGGAGAATGTCATATGGTCAGATGAAACCAAAATATAACTTTTTGGTAAAAACTCAACTCGTCGTGGTTGGAGGACAAAGAATGCTGAGTTGCATCCAAAGAACACCATACCTACTGTGAAGCATGGGGGTGGAAACATCATGCTTTGGGGCTGTTTTTCTGCAAAGGGACCAGGACGACTGATCCGTGTAAAGGAAAGAATGAATGGGGCCATGTATCGTGAGATTTTGAGTGAAAACCTCCTTCCATCAGCAAGGGCATTGAAGATGAAACGTGGCTGGGTCTTTCAGCATGACAATGATCCCAAACACACCGCCCGGGTAACGAAGGAGTGGCTTCGTAAGAAGCATTTCAAGGTCCTGGAGTGGCCTAGCCAGTCTCCAGATCTCAACCCCATAGAAAATCTTTGGAGGGAGTTGAAAGTCTGTGTTGCCCAGCGACAGCCCCAAAACATCACTGCTCTAGAGGAGATCTGCATGGAGGAATGGGCCAAAATACCAGCAACAGTGTGTGAAAACCTTGTGAGGACTTACAGAAAACGTTTGACCTGTGTCATTGCCAACAAAGGGTATATAACAAAGTATTGAGAAACTTTTGTTATGATACCAAATACTTATTTTCCACCATAATTTGCAAATAAATTCATAAAAAATCGTACAATGTGATTTTCTGGAGAAAAAAATTCTCATTTTGTCTCTCATAGTTGACGTGTACCTATGATGAAAATTACAGGCCTCTCTCATCTTTTTAAGTGGGAGAACTTACACAATTGGTGGCTGACTAAATACTTTTTTCCCCCACTGCGGTAGCAGAGAGAACAGTCTATGACTAGGGTGGCTGGAGTCTTTGACAATTATTAGGGCCTTCCTCTGACACAGCTTGGTATAGAGGTCCTGGATGGCAGGAAGCTTGGCTCCAGTGATGTACTGGGCCGTACGCACTACCCTCTGTAGTGCCTTGCGGTCGGAGGCCGAGCAGTTGCCATACCAGGCGGTGATGCAACCAGTCAGGATGCTCTCGATGGTGCAGCTGTAGAACTTTTTGAGGATCTGAGTAGCCATGCCAAATCTTTTCAGTCTCCTGAGGGGGAATAGGCTTTGTCGTGCCCTCTTCACGACTGTCTTGGTGTGTTTGGACCATGATAGTTTGTTGGTGATGTGGACACCAAGGAGCTCTCAACCTGTTCCACTACAGCCCCATCGATGAGAATGGGGGCGTGCTCAGTCCTCTTTTTCTCCCTGTAGTCCACAATCATCTCCTTTTGTCTTGATCACGTTGAGGGAGCAAAGTGTCTAGTAGGAGGGGAAAAAAAGAAGAGATTAATACATCAGTGTTTAAATTTAAATGGGATAGTCTGGATTAAGGATTGTCCCAGGTAAACGGCGTCATTCCTCAAGTTTACATCCTCAATTTTGATATATTTTACATGTTAATATGTTCCATCTAAAAAGTTATTCCTGATGCACAGGAGATAGTAAAGACCAAGAAGTTATGAAGACTGTAGAAGTCCCGAGTAAAGATTCAAATTGACAGAAACATGTAGTAATTGATTTCCGGTCACATGTTGCTACTTCCATGTGGTTGACCTGGGTCAAATGAGGTAGAAGAGGTCAAATGTGTTTGGGTGGTATGGACACGCGCAGTCGCATGCTATCGGGTGCTGTTCCTATAAGAGGATTTTCATGACGGGGTACCTAGTAAGCCTCTGGCCCTCGTCCATCAAGGTCATTTGTATCCTTAGTCCACTTTAGAGCCGTGCTCATCTGGCAGTCTGCGTCACAGTTTTCCATAGGAAAACATGTTCCTCTTCTAATTTATGTGGATATAGTGACAAGATTATGCTATTTTGGACAAAACAGTTTTCTACTATGACACATGACATAGGGAACATCAGCTGGTACATCTTCATACTGATGATGTCATGGTTAGATCCCCTGTAGCAGCAGAAGCCCCAAAGTAGTACTGTATGGGAAGGTGGACAATCATTCCTGTCATGATGACAAGAGCATGCTATGTCTGGAAGCTGAGAGCAGATCTGTAATGCTCTAGCGCTCTCTGGTGGCAGTAACTGTTCTACAGTGTATGCTGTAAGATTGAGTAGAGCAAAACATGAAAACAAGCTGCTAGATATTATTTTCAAACGAGCTACTTACTACATATAACGCCAGCCTCATTATGTAGAGAGTATACATACATTCATAATGCCCAGGGCCTGGTTGCATAAAACATCTTAAGTACATTTCCCCTTATCTTTTTCCTTTAAGTTTCCTTAACTTTATGTCAGTTACACAAAACATTTGACGGTGAATTTCCCCCTTAAATTAAGTGAGGTCCCTTATGTGCTTCATTCAGTATGGATGTCAATGTATACAGCATTTGTGGCGGTGAATGTTGCTTTCTTCTGCCCTTTTTGCAAAAGGAAAACATCAACCAGCTAGCTAGCTAACTGTTACTTAAGCTAAACAATAGAAGGTGCACAATCAATATATACATAATTGTGCACAATCCATGGCTACAAAGCTAGCTGGCTAGCTAGTTACCTACCTTCTCTATAAGTTAGCTTGATATGCTATAATAAAAACAAGTAACTAAAATAAACGTGTTTTATTATCTTCTGAATCAATTTGTTTCTCCTGTCGTGAATGTAGAAGTTATATTTTGAAATCTCCCAAAATAAATGTGATCTCTTTGATGAGATGTTCAGTCAATGAATCAGGTCTCCATGGTAACCAGAGACTCTTTATGCCTGCATACATGCCTTCAAACTACCATAAAACCCCTTAAGTATACCCTTACTTAAAACATTTGTGGGGCTCTATTCCATGCCCTTAAACAATTACCTTATGTAAGGGGAAATTCTTTCTTAAGGTAAATCCATAAGGGAAACACTTAAGATGTTTTCTGTTTGAGTTCTGTTCTCTCCCATTGCTAACATTTGTTTCAAAGCTGATATAATATTTACATTGTCTATGGCAATGCTTGCCAAATAAAGGAGCAATGGCACTTATGTGTGCACATTTCCTTGAGAGGGAATAGGGATGATGAATAATGGATTCAATCACTTTCACACCTCACTTCAAACATGGAGCTTTGGGTTTACAGTATTTATGCTATTGCACTGGTTAAATACGCCTGCAGAAACCATTGTTAATTATCCATGATGATTGGCATGCACCCAGTGCACTGGCCTCATGGTATGATATTTTTTATTTATTATAGAAACAGGCGAACAGGCCTATTTTAATAATAATAACAATAATTAATTTAATTTATAAAGCGCTTTTCTCACACCCAAGGCGCCCAAAAAATATATAAAATAATAAAAACAATCCAAAACACAGAACATGGAACACAGACAACAATTAAAGCTATATACAGGTGTCGTCCGATCCGGTGGACAGGAGAATAGAATTAGCAGAGGTCCTTGAAAGCTTTTCTGAACAGCACGGTCTTGAGCTGTGCCTTAAAGGAGCACAGAGACTCTGCAGCCTTAATAGTGTCTGGAAGTGCCTTCCGAAGCCGTGCAACTGAAAGCCCTGTCACCCATAGTTTTTTGTCTGCTGTGGGGCTGCTGAAGGGAGACGGACCTAGAGGAGCGAAGGGTGCGTGTGGGGCAGGGGGGTAGAAAGAGGTCAGACAGGTACAGGACTTGGGTCCAGAGTTGTGGATAGCTTGGTAGGTGTGAACCAGGATTTTGTAGTCGATGCGTGAGCATATGGGGAGCCAGTGGAGGTTTAACAGCACTGGAGTGATGTGCTCGCGGAGGGGAGGTCTGGGTAAGGATACGTAAAGCAAAGTTCTGGACATAATGTAGCCTGTTTAGACACTTGGCAGATGCGCCAACAAAAAGGGCGTTACAATAGTTTAGACGGGATGAAATAAAGGTGTGGATGAGTCGTTTAGCTGCAGGTTGTGATAGTATAGGTCGTAACCTTTGGCCACACTCTTGACGTGGGCATCAAACGAGAGCTGACTGTCAAATATCACACCCAGATTGCGAACCTCACTGGAGGGGAGAACCTTGACACCATTAATATTGAGGCTGTAGCTGCTGACGTTGTTTATGATGGTGCGAGTGCCAATCAGGACGACCTCTGTCTTTTTGCAGTTTAACTGCAGGAAACTCAACTGCATCCACGCTTTGATGTCCTGCAGGCAGGTGACCAGGAGTGCAGTGGCAATGGCAGTGTCAGTATTTGTGGAGATGTACACCTGAGTGTCATCAGCATAAAAGTGAAAGCCCAGTCTATGTTTCCTCAAGATGTTTCCCAGTGGCAGCATGTAGATACAAAACATTAGTGGCCCCAAGACCGAGCCTTGAGGGATCCCCTGTCGGTCCACAACTGTGTCTGGCCTACTAGGACTGATGGCTACAAACAGGTAGCGATCAGTGAAATAGGACCTGAACCAGTCCAGGACAGTGTCTGACAAGCCCAGGAGCTTCTCCATGCGAAGCAGCAGGATTTGTACTTGTATTTATTAAGGATCCCCATTAGCTGATGCCAAGGCAGCAGCTACTCTTCCTGGGTTCCAGCAACATTAAGGCAGTTATACAGTACCAGTCAAAAGTTTGGACACATCTACTCATTCAAGGGTTTTTCTTTATTTTTACTATTTTTTACATTGTAGAATAATAGTGAAGACATCAAAACTATGAAATAACACACATGGAATCATGACAGCTTTGCACACTCTTGGCATCTTATATTCAAATGTAGGAACTGGGTTCTACAGTTCGAACCCTTGCTGTCTCTGGCTCCAAACCCACCCCACTCAGCCATCTAGATGTGTGAAAGTTAGTGTATACGCTAATGATCCATCATGTATGACATTCCTGGGAGTGTGTAAACTTACATTTTGTATTACCATATCATTTTTGTATTACATTTACATTTACATTTTAGTCATTTAGCAGACGCTCTTATCCAGAGCGACTTACATATTATTATTATTTTTTTTTTTTATACTGGCCCCCTGTGGGAAACGAACCCACAACCCTGGCGTTGCAAACGCCATGCTCTATCAACTGAGCTACATCCCTGCCGGCCATTCCCTCCCCTACCCTGGACGACGCTGGGCCAATTGTGCGCCGCCCATGAGTCTCCCGGTTGCGGCCGGCTGCGACAGAGCCTGGATTCGAACCAGGATCTAGTGGAACAGTTTTGCACTGCGATGCAGTGCCTTAGACCACTGCGCCACTCTATAGTTATGTACTTGAAAACGTATCAATTGACCAATTCGGACATTTGGGCAGACTTGATACGAAATAGTCCAGTATTGCAATGCTTCACTGGATCAATCTTTGCACAGACACTGCTGCCATCTAGTGGCCAAATTCTAAATTGCACCTAAACTGCAATATTATATTGTGGCCTTTGCATTTCAAAGATGATGGAACCAAAAAGAAAATAGAAAACACATGTTTTTTTGTTTGTTTTATCTTTTACCAGATCTAATGTGTTATATTCTCCTACATTAATTTCACATTTCCAAAAACTTCAAAATGTTTCCTTTCAAATGGTATCAAGAATATGCATATCCTTGCTTCAGGTCCTGAGCTACAGGCAGTTAGATTTGGGTATGTCATTTTAGGCGAAAATTGAAAAAAGGATCAGATCCTTAAGAGGTTAACGTGGGCTAATTTTAGCACTTTTCTGGGATGCTTGATTGCTTTCATTGCTTTACTGGGAAGCTTAGCAGAAGTAGACATGCTCATGTTATTTACAGTGAGGGGAAAAAAGTATTTGATCCCTTGCTGATTTTGTACGTTTGCCCACTGACAAAGAAATGATCAGTCTATAATTTTATTGGTAGGTTTATTGACTTGCATGACTTAGTACTTGGTGGCAAAACCCTTGTTGGCAATCACAGAGGTCAGACGTTTCTTGTAGTTGGCCACCAGGTTTGCACACATCTCAGGAGGGATTTTGTCCCACTCCTCTTTGCAGATCTTCTCCAAGTCATTAAGGTTTCGAGGCTGACGTTTGGCAACTTGAACCTTCAGCTCCCTCCATAGATTTTCTATGGGATTAAGGTCTGGAGACTGGCTAGGCCACTCCAGGACCTTAATGTGCTTCTTCTTGAGCCACTCCTTTGTTGCCTTGGTTGTGTGTTTTGGGTCATTGTCATACTGGAATACCCATCCACGACCCATTTTCAATGCCCTGGCTGAGGGAAGGAGGTTCTCACCCAAGATTTGACGGTACATGGCCCCGTCCATCGTCCCTTTGATGCGGTGAAGTTGTCCTGTCCCCTTAGCAGAAAAACACCCCCAAAGCATAATGTTTCCACCTCCATGTTTGACGGTGGGGATGGTGTTCTTGGGGTCATAGGCAGCATTCCTCCTCCTCCAAACACGGCGAGTTGAGTTGATGCCAAAGAGCTCCATTTTGGTCTCATCTGACCACAACACCTTCACCCAGTTCTCCTCTGAATCATTCAGATGTTCATTGGCAAACTTCAGACGGGCATGTATACAGTGGGGGAAAAAAGTATTTAGTCAGCCACCAATTGTGCATGTTCTCCCACTTAAAAGTATGAGAGAGGCCTGTAATTTTCATCATAGGTACACGTCAACTATGACAGACAAAATGAGAAAAAAATTCCTGAAAATCACATTGTAGGATTTGTTATGAATTTATTTGCTAATTATGGTGGAAAATAAGTATTTGGTCAATAACAAAAGTTTCTCAATACTTTGTTATATACCCTTTGTTGGCAATGACACAGGTCAAACGTTTTCTGTAAGTCTTCACAAGGTTTTCACACACTGTTGCTGGTATTTTGGCCCATTCCTCCATGCAGATCTCCTCTAGAGCAGTGATGTTTTGGGGCTGTCGCTGGGCAACACAGACTTTCAACTCCCTCCAAAGATTTTCTATGGGGTTGAGATCTGGAGACTGGCTAGGCCACTCCAGGACCTTGAAATGCTTCTTACGAAGCCACTCCTTCGTTGCCCGGGCGGTGTGTTTGGGATCATTGTCATGCTGAAAGACCCAGCCACGTTTCATCTTCAATGCCCTTGCTGATGGAAGGAGGTTTTCACTCAAAATCTCAAGATACATGGCCCCATTCATTCTTTCCTTTACACGGATCAGTCGTCCTGATCCCTTTGCAGAAAAACAGCCTCAAAGCATGATGTTTCCACCCCCATGCTTCACAGTAGGTATGGTGTTCTTTGGATGCAACTCAGCATTTTTTGTCCTCCAAACACGACGAGTTGAGTTTTTACCAAAAAGTTATATTTTGGTTTCATCTGACCATATGACATTCTCCCAATCCTCTTCTGGATCATCCAAATGCACTCTAGCAAACTTCAGACGGGCCTGGACATGTACTGGCTTAAGCAGGGGGACACGTCTGGCACTGCAGGATTTGAGTCCCTGGCGGCGTAGTGTGTTACTGATGGTAGGCTTTGTTACTTTGGTCCCAGCTCTCTGCAGGTCATTCACTAGGTCCCCCCGTGTGGTTCTGGGATTTTTGCTCATCGTTCTTGTGATCATTTTGACCCCACGGGGTGAGATCTTGCGTGGAGCCCCAGATCGAGGGAGATTATCAGTGGTCTTGTATGTCTTCCATTTCCTAATAATTGCTCCCACAGTTGATTTCTTCAAACCAAGCTGCTTACCTATTGCAGATTCAGTCTTCCCAGCCTGGTGCAGGTCTACAATTTTGTTTCTGGTGTCCTTTGACAGCTCTTTGGTCTTGGCCATAGTGGAGTTTGGAGTGTGCCTGTTTGAGGTTGTGGACAGGTGTCTTTTATACTGATAACAAGTTCAAACAGGTGCCATTAATACAGGTAACGAGTGGAGGACAGAGGAGCCTCTTAAAGAAGAAGTTACAGGTCTGTGAGAGCCAGAAATCTTGCTTGTTTGTAGGTGACCAAATACTTATTTTCCACCATAATTTGCAAATAAATTCATAAAAAATCCTACAATGTGATTTTCTGAAAAAAAAATTCTCAATTTGTCTGTCATAGTTGACGTGTACCTATGAAGAAAATTACAGGCCTCTCATCTTTTTAAGTGGGAGAACTTGCACAATTGGTGGCTGACTAAATACTTTTTTCCCCCACTGTATGTGCTTTCTTGAGCAGGGGGACCTTGCGGGCGCTGCAGGATTTCAGTCATTCACGACATAGTGTGTTACCAATTGTTTTCTTGGTGACTATGGTCACAGCTGCCTTGAGATCATTGACAAGATCCTTCCGTGTAGTTCTGGGCTGATTCCTCACCGTTCTCATGATCATTGCAACTCCACGAGGTGAGATCTTGCATGGAGCCCCAGGCCGAGGGAGATTGACAGTTATTTTGTGTTTCTTCCATTTGCGAATAATCGCACCAACTGTTGTCACCTTCTCACCAAGCTGCTTGGCGATGGTCTTGTAGCCCATTCCAGCCTTGTGTAGGTCTACAATCTTGTCCCTGACATCCTTGGAGAGCTCTTTGGTCTTGGCCATGGTGGAGAGTTTGGAATCTGATTGATTGATTGCTTCTGTGGACAGGTCTTTTATACAGGTAACAAACTGAGATTAGGAGCACTCCCTTTAAGAGTGTGCTCCTAATCTCAGCTCGTTACCTGTATAAAAGACACCTGGGAACCAGAAATCTTTCTGATTGAGAGGGGGTCAAATACTTATTTCCCACATTAAAATGCAAATAAATGTATAACATTTTTGACATGCGTTTTTCTGGATTTATTTGTTGTTATTCTGTCTCTCACTGTTCAAATAAACCTACCATTAAAATTATAGACTGATCATTTCTTTGTCAGTGGGCAAACATACAAAATCAGCAGGGGATCAAATACTTTTTTCCCTCACTGTATGCCGATAGTGGACAACCTTGTTTCACTCATCTTGACAGTTTAAAACTTTCTGAGAAATAGCCATTATTTACTATTTTACACCTAGGGTTACTATACATGATTTTAACCCAATTTTTAAGAGATGTCCAAAATTGAAATGCTCCAGGCATTTATATATAAACCCCAGTCGTACTTTATCAAATGCTTTTTTGAAGTTTGCTATGAATAGTAGGCCTGGTTTCCCAGATTTTTCATAGTGTTCTATTGTTTCCAGTACTTGCCTTATATTATCTCCAATGTGTCGCCCATGTAAAAAACCTGTCTGATTAGAATGAATAATGTCCGCCAAGACCTTTTTTTATTCTATACGCTATGCATTTTGCTAGAATTTTTGCATCACAACACTGAAGTGTAAGGGGCCTCCAATGTTTTAAATGGACTGGATCTTTATTTTCCACTTGTATCCTGTTTTCAGTAATAATGAAATCAGACCTTCTTCTTGAGTGTCTGATAATCTACCATTTACACAGGAGTGGTTAAAACATGCTAATAATGGTCCTCTGAGTATATCAAAAAAGGTTTGGTATACCTCGACTGGTATGCCATCCAACCCTGGAGTTTTCCTGGACTTAAAGTCTTTAATTGCATCCTGAAGTTCCTCCTCTGTAATTTCACCTTCACATGAGTCTTTCTGTATGGCTGTTAATTTCACATTGTCAATAGAAAAAAATCTCTACAATTAGCTTGATTTAGAGGAGATGGAGGCGACTGAAATGAAAACATATGCTTAAAGTACTTTGTTTCCTCCTTCAAAATATAATTTGGTGAATCATGGGTGACTCCGTCATTTGTAATCAGTTTCAATAAATTATTTTTGGTAGCATTCCTATGTTGAAGATTTTAAAAGAATTTGGTGCATTTTTCCCCATATTCCATCCAGTTTGCTTTATTTTTATAATATATTACACTTGATCTTTCTTGAATAAGTTTCTCAATTTCTTTTTATTTTTCCTCTAATTTATTCTGAGCCTCTATGATACAGTTTTGATTGCTATCTATCTGTTCTGTTAGACCTTCTATTTATTTTGTTAGTGTGGACTCTTTTGACCTAAATTGCTTTTGTTTTCGAGATGAGTACTGAATTGCATGGCCTCTAAAGGCACATTTAAAGGTGTCCCATACAATAAGGGGATTTGCTGTACCTATGTTATGTCTGAAAAAATCTGTTATAAATTCCTCTGTCCTAGTTAAAAACAAGTTATCATCCAATAGGCTTTGATTACATTTTCCAAAATCCTCGCCCACGTGGAAATTCAGTAAGAGTAATGTATATGTCAATTATATGATGGTCCGACCGCATTCTGTCCCCTATCAACACTTTTTTAATATTTTGGTGCCAACGAGAATGACATAAGAAAGAAGTCAAGATGACTAGCTTGATTGAGTCTCCGCCATGTATATCTCACTAGATCAGGATATTTAAGCCTTCATATATCTACTAGTTCTAATGTATCCATGACATTCACGATTTCCTTAAGAGCATGAGGGTGATTGTTTGTAGTGTGATTTCCTTTACAGTCCATTGAGCTATTTAAAACGGGATTATAATCTCCCACCATAATAATAGAGTCTTGAATTGCTTGCAGAGTTGAGAATGCATTATATATATTGTCAAAGAAGTGTGGATCATCATTATTTGGTCCGTAAAGGTTAATGAGCCATACCTGTTTATGGTCCAATAACATATTTAAAATAATCCATCTACCTTGCGTATCTGTTTGGACAATTTGCACATTCGGATCGAAATTACTGTTAATTAATATCATCAACCCTTTTGAGTTTCTTTGCCCATGGGAGAAGTATATTTCGCCCCCCCCCCCCCCCCCCCATTGCTTTTTCCACGCAACTTCATCTAAAATTGTTGAATGCGTTTCCTGTAAACAATATATATTATATTCCTTCTCTTGGAGCCATGTAAATATTGTTCTTCTTTTGTTATTATCTGCTAAGCAATTATAACTGGCTATACTTATTTCACCACATACCATAATGGGATACAAGTTTCAAATCTATATATCATTATATATGTTTGTACATTTACCAATAAAAAATACCACAGCGATTGACTGTCCATATAGCTGTACCATGATATTTGCATACACGCCACTGTTTGTTTTTACAAAAAACTGTGACCCAACTGTGACCCAAACTGGCTATTGTTTTATTAGAAAAAAGATGTCCCTTTATAATGTCCACTTACTGTATGTACATAGGATGCTATATATAGCATTTTTACATATATATATTTTTAAAAAAAGCGTAAAATAATATTTGGAACGAATTAATTACATTTTATTTGTGTCAAATCGCCAGTTGGCAACCCATCCTTTATGGAATTAATTGACACAAACAAACATTACAATTCTTCACCTGATAATTTAATTATTATTCCTGTGTTCTCTGCAGTGCGCATCGCATGGATGTGCATATAATATGCTGCGACCCTAATCAAAAAGTATTTAATAACTCCAAATAACAAAAACATAGCTATAGGTTGTTTAAACTTAAAACATGTTTTTCCTTTTTTTTACACTGCATGGATCACTGGTGTGGTTGAATGCAGTGTTGCTGAATGGTGCACTCAAATTGTCTTCTAGTTTGTGTAGCCAGCCTAGGCTACTGCTCAAATGTTGCTGTAATAGGCCTACATGTTTCTTCTTTGCATTGTGTTTTGTTGGAGGTTTTGTTTTTTTGGTTATTCATTGTCATGCTTTAAAAACCGAAGCCAGACTGCAGCATTTTAGTAGCCTAGCTAGGACTGTGGCATGTATGATTGTCTGTTTGTTTCGTATCTGCAAAGTAGTTAAAACGCTGTCAGTTCCACTTTAAGCTAGCCAAGACCAACAACACAAACTAACGGGACTATACAGCTACAAGTATTGAGTGCAGTTACAAACGGACTATACTAAACAAGTTAAATGTCTTACCTGTGATTAAATGTTTTCCACACACATAGCTAAGTGTAGCCCTACTTGGACACCACACATTTCCCACTCTTCCACGTCACAGGGCTCTTATCATAGCCTCAATTTCCCAACATGGGAGCATTGCGAACCGGACGTCAGGATTTTTTTTACCTGTTTACATGTACATTGAACAACAAAGCAGCTTTTCAGCATGTTTTGTTATTTCTGTACAACAACAAATCTACAAGGAAGTTGGCTCTTTTACAATGGGGGTCAATTGGAAAGAATGTCTGTTTTCCCCAATTTGTAGGCGTGGTCGAGGGGAATTCCTTATTATTACGCGATAGACACTTTTCCAGTACCCAACATACTGACTTCATGCACAGATGCGCGCAACTCTTGGCGGCAGTAAGAAAGCCATAACCATCTGCGCTCATTCAACATAGCCTAGATTTACGTTATTACTTCTAAACAAAATAACTTTTTGGGGTTCTCATACGCTTACAATGATGCTTTTACTCTCGCTTGAACAGTCTCTAAGATTATATTTGGTTGTGATCTTTGCAAAATAGCTCTTTTGGATGCAGTAGTTGTTAGCTAGAATGCTAACACTCGTTGAGATAGGCTGTAGCAAAGCTAGCCAAAGAGACATTATACTGTTTGAAGTTGAAGGTTTTTTTAAGTATAAAGCAGTTTATTTGTAATGATGACACAAACATTATATTAAGCAGGGCATTCATACGAGCCTTAAAATCCAATTATAATCCAAAATAGTGTGAAATGCACTCATAAGCATAAGCTTTTTTTGCTGGTGTTCTATAAGAACCCCCCCTTGTTCTGCCACCGATTTGCGGCAATCGCCCTCGTGCTGCGATGTTTGTAAACATATAAAGGGGTCTATATCGACTCGGGAGTATTCAGTTCCCGCTGGGATTCTTATCTCCTCTAATATCTCTAACGGTCGTCTCGCGCCGAACTGCGAATGTGCAGTTCGTCAAATCAAAGGCACTCCTTCGATATAAAGTAGTTTTTGACGAAAATGAAAACATGTCAGTTTGTCACTTTCATGAGGTTGGAGTAATAACATGTTCAACTACATAATACATTAGCTCGAATCTAGGTCGTACCTTTAGATTTCGAGAAAATGAACAACTAAGGAATAATATTTCACTTCTCTCATTGACTTCTCAAACCCCAAACCCAGGCCTGGTCTGGTTGGTCTGTTTCGTAAACGTTCCCGGAAGTCTCGCGATTTAGAAACTCTGTGATATAGCTAACCGTAGCTATTGAGCTACTGTACATCGTTGTTTGTACTTCGAGAGGTAATACTTTTCTGGTGAATTAAAATGTCAAGCAGTTCAGTAGTTTACTTAATACAGAAAATAACAGATTGCTGTGATCATCCTTTATTAAGCCAAATCCTTTCCAACCTTTTTCATCCGGTCCTATGGTGTAATGGTTAGCACTCTGGACTTTGAATCCAGCGATCCGAGTTCAAATCTCGGTAGGACCTTGTCCTTTTCAGTGCTGATATCACCGTGTGAAAAGTCTAAAAGCTAACACCGTGAATGTGAATCAAAAGGCATTAACTAATTCCTGCATAGGTTTGCAAAACTACCGGTGTGGTGATACTGATGGTTTCTCTGCACTGATGGCTTCTACTGTTGTGGCTATATTGAGTACAGCATTTAAGCTAAACTAAACCCTTTTCCTAATTATCCTAACCTGCTACTTTAATTCTCCTAAGGTTAGTGCTATCCATGATCCTTGGGATGCCACTACCCTAAACCCTAACCTTAACCCCTACCGTTACCCTAAACCATTTTACATTTGAACTTCAATGGGGTAGTGTCTGAGTTGGGACATCCCAAGGATACCTGATAGGACCATTCTCCTAACCAGCTGCTACATTAAAGGTAGACTCAGCTAAATGAAGTTGCTACGAGCAGCACCACAGATAATGGCCATGTTCGAGAGCATCAAAACCGTTATGTATCATGGGTGAATTGTGACTGACTGACTGATCTACAAATAATAATTAGTCATTATTTATGATGCAAGGTGATTTGTAGATCAGTCAGTCGGTAGTTGCCTGCACTGTCAGCTGCAATATCGAACAAGTCCATTGCGATGAGCAAGATGCAAGACTTCGCTCCCACACAGTCACACACAGTATCTGCGCATGTGCATGGGTTCACTTCACACTGTTAGAGCGTGGTACAGTTGAAGTTAGAAGTTTACATACACCTTAGCCAAATACATTTAAACGCAGTTTTTCACAATTCCTGACATTTAATCCTAGTAAAAATCCCCTGTCTTAGGTCAGTTTTGGATCACCACGTTATTTTAAGAATGTGAAATGTCAGAATAATTGTAGAGATAATTATTTCTTTCAGCTTTTATTTCTTTCATCACATTCCCAGTGGGTCAGAAGTTTACATACACTCAATTAGTATTTGGTAGCATTGCCTTTAAAGCTTCCCACAATAAGTTGGGTGAATTTTGGCCCATTCCTCCTGACAGAGCTGGTGTAACTGAGTCAGGTTTGTAGGCCTCCTTGCTCGCACACGCTTTTTCAGTTCTACCCACAAGTTGTCTATAGGATTGAGGTCAGGGCTTTGTGATGGCCACTCCAATACCTTGACTTTGTTGTCCTTAAGCCATTTTGCCAGAACTTTGGAAGTATGCTTGGGAACATTGTCCATTTGGAAGAGGTATTTGTGACCAAGCTTTAACTTCCTGACTGATGTCTTGAGATGTTGCTTCAATATATCCACATAATTTTCCTTCCTCATGATGCTATCTATTTTGTGATGTGCACGAGTCCCTCCTGCAGCAAAGCACCCCCACAGCATGATGCTGCGACCCCCGTGCTTCACGGTTGGGATGGTGTTCTTCGGCTTGCAAGCAACCCCGTTTTCCCTCCAAACATAACGATGGTCATTATGGCCAAACAGTTCTATTTTTGTTTCATCAGACCAGAGGACATTTCTCCAAAAAGTACGATCTTTGTCCCCATGTGCAGTTGCAAACCGTAGTCTTGCTTTTTTATGGCGGTTTTGGAGCAGTGGCTTCTTCCTTGCTGAGCGGCCTTTCAGGTTATGTCGATATAGGACTCGTTTTACTGTGGATATAGATACTTTTGTACCTGTTTCCTCCAGCATCTTCACAAGGTCCTTTGCTGTCGTTCTGGGATTGATTTGCACTTTTCGCACCAATGTATGTTCATCTCTAGGAGACAGAACGCGTCTCCTTCCTGAGCGGTATGATGGCTGCGTGGTCCCATGGTGTTTATACTTGCATACTATTGTTTGTACAGATGAACGTGGTACCTTCAGGCATTTGGAAATTGCTCTCAAGGATGAACCAGACTTGTGGAGGTATACAATTTTTTTTCTGAGGTCTTGGCTGATTTCTTTAGATTTTCCCATGATGTCAAGCAAAGAGGCACTGAGTTTGAAGGTAGGCCTTGGAATACATCCACAGGTACACCTCCAATTGACTCAAATTATGTAAATTTGCCTATCAGAAGCTTGTAAAGCCATGACATCATTTTCTGGAATTTTCCAAGCTGTTTAAAGGTACAGTCTACTTAGTGTATGTAAACTTCTGACCCACTGGAATTGTGATACAGTGAATTATAAGTGAAATAATCTGTCTGTAAACAATTGTTGGAAAAATTACGTGTCATGCACAAAGTAGATGTCCTAACCGACTTGCCAAAGCTATAGTTTGTTAACAAGAAATGTGTGGAGTGGTTGAAAAACGAGTTTTAATCACTACAACATAAGTGTATGTAAACTTCCGACTTCAACTGTAGGTACAGGACCAAAACAGTGGTGAAGTTCTATAAATCTGAAGCATCCGGTTGGAATTTCCACTCCCCACCAAATATGGCAAGGATAGGAAGCCCAGTGGCCGGCCATGTGATAGTATGGAGTGAGATGGAACCGGGCAGACATTCTGCTGATTTTCTGTTTGAAGAAAAGCCCGATCTCAAGACAGTTTTCTCTTACCAAAACTATAATCTGTTATGAACAGAGTGCACTAAATTTTGTAGACTTGACCATTTTGCCAGGGTTTCAAAAAAATTGTGTTTACAAGGAGTGCAAGGGTGAATTGAGTGCTCACACACACTTTACAGAGAAGGCATTCCCTAACGCCAATAGGATCTCGCTAGCTCGTGCTTAGCTCTGCCCACCTCCTTGCTTGTTATGCCCACTATGCTTAATTTGCTCCCATTGAAAACAACACAGATGAACTATCTTGGTTTAGTTTATAAATATCTTTGCCTATGTCATTCAGCTGAGTCTACCTTTAATTCTCCATCTAGCCACAATGTAGAATAAGTAATCAGTAATTCACCAAAGTTAGAGGAATTTTCAGTCATTTTGGTAAATAACAGATAATCCATGGCAATGTATGATAATTTTGGGAATTACAAAAATATGAATATAAAGTATTACTTTTTTTATATACTGTATCTGTGTCCATATTATCCATGTGTCCATATTATCTATTCGTTTCTACTAAACCATATGGATCAGGAGAAAATAGCCTAATTAATGAAAAAAGCATCTAATCAACAATGGCATTATTTTCAATTAACTCTGCAACTTATCCAACTATTGACTTTTTTCTAAACTGCCACCAGTTTGGTGCCAAAACATTTACAAGACATATTGACATAGTAAAATAAATAAAAGTGCATAAAAATATAAAGGATTTTTCATGCTGAAATCATCATATTAAACCAATGGTATTTGCTAAATTGAAGTGTTATATTTAGGATAATGTTTTACAGCTTTGACATTCTATATATTTTTCTAATTATTTGATTTGATTATTGTATATAGGCAGAATCTACCGTACACTCAAAACCAATTAGCGAAGGTGCTGGAGGCAAAATGCTAAACTGGAGAAACAGGGGGGAAAAAGTCTCATCACACTTCCAGTCAGATGCTAATTTAAGGCTAAGCTTTTGGTCAATCGACCTTCATCAGAGCATATCCCCACAAACAATAGTGGGACACATAAGGCCACACAGAGTGCCAGAGATAATTACAGACGCCTGTGGTAATCTGAGTACCCAAAAAGGCCACTAGATGTCATGTGATGAAAATTCCATAAAATCCTTGAAAGTTACACAATTCTGGTAGTTTACTGGTAAACTTCTAAAGTTACCAGTAATATACCCTCCCGTTGCAACCCCATTCCTGCATAAGAACTAACTTTTCTTTCAAAGAAGGTAACCCCAGTCCTGTAGAGAAAACAGTGCTCACCTGGGGTTATGGGTCAATGATCACATGTGCAGGTGCACAGGTGACCAGGAAGTGTTACCACAGGTGAGAGAGCATACGGTTCCTTGCCGTCTCACAGGAAAATTATTATGGAGTGCACCTTTTCACGTTGTACAGTAGGCCTTATTATGCAATTGTTTATTATGTTAACGGGACGGTTGAGCTAACGTGCGCTAATATGATTAGCATGACTGTTGTAAGTAACAGCAAACTTTCTAGGACATAGACATATCTTATATGGGCAGAAAGCTTAAATTGTCATTAATCTAACTGCACTGTCCAATTTACAGTAGCTATTACAGTGAAGAAATACCATGCTATTGTTTGAGGAGTGCACAACAACAAAAAACGTATCATGGCAACTGGTTTGATACATTCACCTCTGAAGGTAAATAATGTTCAGTAATCTTGCTTTGATTTCAAAACAAATAACATTTTATTTGCCACATGCGCAAATACGACAGGTGTAGACATTACAGTGAAATTTGTCATCCTAAGGGTCCCAGAGATAAAATGTAGCATAGTTTTGTTTGATAAAATCAATTTTTATATTCAAATGTTGGAACTGGGTTCTACAGTTTGAACCCCTGCTGTCTCTGGCTCCACACCCACCCCGCCCTGCCATCTAGATGTGTGAAAGTTAGTGTATACGCTAATGATCCATCATGTATGACATCCCTGGGAGTGTGTTAACTTACATTTGGTATTACCATATAATTTTTGTATGTTGTCTACAGTGAGGGAAAAAAATATTAGATCCCCTGCTGATTTTGTACGTTTGCCCACTGACAAAGAAATGATCAGTCTATAATTTTAATGGTAGGTTTATTTGAACAGTGAGAGACAGAATAACAACAACAAAATCCAGAAAAACGCATGTCAAAAATGTTATAAATTGATTTGCATTTTAATGAGGGAAATAAGTATTTGACCCCCTCTCAATCAGAAAGATTTCTGGCTCCCAGGTGTCTTTTATACAGGTAACAAGCTGCTCCTAATGTCAGCTTGTTACCTGTATAAAAGACACCTGTCCACAGAAGCAATCAATCAATCAGATTCCAAACTCTCCACCATGGCCAAGACCAAAGAGCTCTCCAAGGATGTCAGGGACAAAATTGTAGACCTACACAAGGCTGGAATGGGCTACAAGACCATCGCCAAGCAGCTTGGTGAGAAGGTGACAACAGTTGGTGCGATTATTCGCAAATGGAAGAAACACAAAATAACTGTCAATCTCCCTCGGCCTGGGGCTCCATGCAAGATCTCACCTCGTGGAGTTGCAATGATCATGAGAATGGTGAGGAATCAGCCCAGAACTACACGGGAGGATCTTGTCAATGATCTCAAGACAGCTGGGACCATAGTCACCAAGAAAACAATTGGTAACACACTACGCCGTGAAGGACTGAAATCCTGCAGTGCCCGCAAGGTCCCCCTGCTCAAGAAAGCACATATACAGGCCCGTCTGAAGTTTGCCAATGAACATCTGAATCATTCAGAGGAGAACTGGGTGAAAGTGTTGTGGTCAGATGAGACCAAAATCGAGCTCTTTGGCATCAACTCAACTCGCCGTATTTGGAGGAGGAGGAATGCTGCCTATGACCCCAAGAACACCATCCCCACCGTCAAACATGGAGGTGGAAACATTATGCTTTGGGGGTGTTTTTCTGCTAAGGGGACAGGACAACTTCACCACATCAAAGGGACGATGGATGGGGCCATGTACTGTCAAATCTTGGATGAGAACCTCCTCCCCTCAGCCAGGGCATTGAAATTGGGTCGTGGATGGGTATTCCAGCATGACATTGACCCAAAACACACGGCCAAGGCAACAAAGGAGTGGCTCAAGAAGAAGCACATTAAGGTCCTGGAGTGGCCTAGCCAGTCTCCAGACCTTAATCCCATAGAAAATCTGTGGAGGGAGCTGAAGGTTCGAGTTGCCAAACGTCAGCCTCGAAACCTTAATGACTTCGAGAAGCTCTGCAAAGAGGAGTGGAACAAAATCCCTCCTGAGATGTGTGCAAACCTGGTGGCCAACTACAAGAAACGTCTGACCTCTGTGATTGCCAAGAAGGGTTTTGCCACCAAGTACTAAGTCATGTTTTGCAGAGGGGTCAAATACTTACTTCCCTCATTAAAATGCAAATCAATTTATAACATTTTTGACATAAGTTTTTCTGAATTTTTTTGTTATTCTGTCTCTCACTGTTCAAATAAACCTACCATTATAATTATAGACTGATCATGTCTTTGTCAGTGGGCAAACGTACAAAATCAAATACTTTTTTCCCTC
Organism: Coregonus lavaretus; assembly: GCF_964263955.1. Classification (NCBI taxonomy): domain Eukaryota; kingdom Metazoa; phylum Chordata; class Actinopteri; order Salmoniformes; family Salmonidae; genus Coregonus; species Coregonus lavaretus. The sequence continues at coordinate 24,589,577 of NC_140009.1, forward strand.
ACTGTATATCAATTGACCAATTTGGCACATTTGGGCAGACTTGCTACAAAATAGTCCAGTATTGCAATGCTTCACTGGATCATTCTGAAACTTTGTACAGACACTGCTGCCATCTAGTGGCCAAAATCGAAATTGCGCCTAAACTGCAATATTATATTGTGGCCTTTCTCTTGCATTTCAAAGATGATGGAACAAAAAAAATAAATAGAAAATACTTGTTTTTTTGTTTGTATTATCTTTTACCAGATCTAATGTGTTATATTCTCCTACATTAATGTTATGTGAATTATTTAACAAACTATTTTAGTGTCTCTGTGCGTCTCCCAAAATCAAGAAACGGACAGAGTCCCGGTCTGCATAGTCAGAGATTTATTCATTGAGAATTCTGCCTTCACAATTTCAGAGTCCATCTTTTATACTCATACGTCATACAAAAATCCCTCCTCTCTGTAGGCAGGCTGTAGTTTTCCACTTTATAATTGCTCTCCTGACCATCAGTTCACATACACACAAACACACACACACACATACATTCACACACACACACATGCATACACACACATATGCACACACATATACACATTTACACACATACATTTTCTTATCATAGTCTCTCTCCTTCCTAAATTCCTCAGTTATCTTGGTTTCTCAGTTGCCTGTAGACAGTTCTCCTTGTCCTTTGTTGTCTGGCCTAACTCTTACTCACATTGCTAAATAGTAGCACAATGTCATAATCTTTACTGGTCCTACACTCAAACATTACCAGGTAGTAGATTCTAACACATCTCACACAGTTTCAGAGTGTAATAATTAGTCACTACTAAGAAAGTACTAATCATACTTAAAACAAGAACATTTCACAACTATATTTAAGGGTGGAACATTTAGTCATTTACTTTTAACCTGTATATAGAATTAATTTCTATATCAATCCACCCTTTGACTAAATTATCCACACTTTAATACACAGAAAATCATTTCAATTACTTTTAAACTAGAGATTTATAGTTCTAGGAAAACATCCAGTCTCAAACTATATATATACTTCATTCGGTTGGTCGGAGTCCGGGATTGGGCCGTATCTCACCATCTGCTGTGATACTGCATTCTCCAACGCCTTGCTCACCAACTCTCGGACACAGGGAATAAGACAACATCCACAAAGAACAAGCATACCCATAGATGCGATTGCCGCGCCTAAAATAGTTACAACAATAGTTTTCCATTTACCAAACATGTTATCAAACCAACCAGTCATTGATGTGTTCACCCCCCAGTTCTCAGCCCATTCTTTACTTAATGCAGTGAGACCTGCCAGTGCTCTAATTACTGTACCATCTGGGGCTGTATTGTTGGGGATAAAAATACAACAATGACCTTCCACCATCTTGCAAATCCGCCCTTCTCTGCTAAAAGCATTTCGAGAACCAAACTATTCTGCAGGTCATGAGTGAGGTGGCGGATAGTTGGCCTGAGATTCTTTTCACTGCATCCCTTGTCTAATTAACGAACCTTTGTAGATGTAATTAATCCAGTCAACATTTTTATCAATTGTAACCCACCAGAAAAACGTTGTTGTAAACCCTTCTCCAATTTGATCTGTGATTCGCATTACTTTGGTGTCTATAACATTGATAATCTCTGGGGTTCATGGTGAATTGGGGTGCCTTAGTATTATCCTTTTTAAGAGTGGTTATTTTAATATCAGAACAATTAGGTGAGGTTTGGTTTGATCCCAAATCTATCACACAAGAGAACATGGTCTGAGGCATAGGTGCAGTTACAAGGGTTGGCCTACCTGTTGAACAGGCATAACAATTAGTTTGACCCAACGCCCTAGCTGTGTAGTTCATCCACCTTACCCAGAAGTTCTCATTTGAAATTCCTTCTACTTCTCCTTGGTTCATTTCCTGCAAGAGGAAATATTCTACCCTTGGTGGTTTAGTGCTATTTAGGATTCCTTCTGAGGGCCTTCCAAGGGGTATTAGTCTAGTTTTTTTGGTACCTCTGGTGATAACGTTGGATCTACTTGCTGATCTGTCTCGGAGGTGGAAGATTCATTTCTCTCCTGAAAAATGAGCCTCAAACATATATCTGCCCCGAAATCATCAACACAGGCCCAATAGTTCCTTGCTATGTCATCTTGCATAATTGACTTTACCGTTATCACCAGTTCCGTTTTACATTTATCATGGGTTTGTTTAATTCCCCATCGGTGTACTGCGTCCATTCCATTCTCATAGTATGTTCCCCAGGTATGTTTAAACACCCTTGCCCAAGGACATGAGCGTTCCCCAGTGAAAATGTATTTACCATACCTTCTAGGACCTAACTTTCTTGTACACGCCCCCTTCTTACCAAATCCTCCAAAACCTCCCATCTCTTCATGGGAGAAGTCGAATGGTATCTTGAATCCCCCATCTTGTCCTAAACTGACTTTAACTATTAAAATAATCATTCCCCCAATAGTCTTTCTTGGTTTCAGTATTTATACGAGATCGAATCACTGCATCATTTCCCTGTTTAGGTTGACCTGGATTAATCCATAATATGGTTAACATGATGATGCAGCTCAGAGTCCCCCAAAATCCCCAAAACCGCCATCCCAATCCTGTCCCTGACCCACCTGCCTGGTACTTCCCCATACCCACACCTCTATAAACACCCCACAGTGATGAAAGGTCGGGGTAGGTTTCTTCGTTAACAGAGTTTACCCCCGAACCTTAGTGGTTCAGTTCTTCTCTTTAACTCTGTGTGTGTTCAACGGTGTTGGTATGTGGGCCTTCCTTTTTGCAGTGGGTAACGTGGACCCAAGTGGCTCTCTCAGCTATTCTTATAGCGAAGGCAGTTACCAATAGGACTTGGTATGGTCCCTCCCAGCGTGACTGCTTTCAATCCTTTTTCCTCAACGATTGGATCCACACGCAGTCTCCAGGTTATATACTATGAATCACCTTCTCCTTTAATTCTCCTGTAGGACACAAATTCTTAGACATACGGTTAACGAACAATTTTCTCATGTGTTCTGCTAGTGTATTCTCTAGTTCTATGTCTACCTGTTCTGGTCCTGCCAACTGTGGCATTTTGTAAGGTCTTCCAAACACTTAAAAAAATATATAAAAAAAAATATATATATATATATATATATATATATATATATATATATATATATATATATATATATATATATATATATTTAGTAATTAGTTATACCATAGGCCACAAAGTGTTTCCTAACCTGCTCTAACATCCATCCCTCCCGTTGACACATGGCTCTGCCCGTGTGTCAATATTGCAGCATATCTAAACTGTAATTTCGGGAGAATTGGTAAGCTGTCTTTGACCCATATTCCTTCCTTATTTACTGCGCCTTGCTTCACCCATCTGTGAACTTCCTTAATTGGGGCCCTACTGTAGCTCTATGTAAGTAGATCTCTATCTATCGAAACGTCCTCTTTTGACAGCTGACTGGGACCAGAGAAGTGTTTTAACCCTGCTGACAACATTTGATAATACCTCAACATACTTCTATCCCGTAAAAGTAATCCAAGATTAGTACAATTTACTAGCAACAGGTTTCCCTCATTCAGGGAAAGCTCTCTCTCTCTTCTGTTATTTTATGGTTCGAATCATATATATTATTACCAAATAATAAATTTCTTCACACTTTTCACAGTACTATAAATTACCCTCAACTTGGTAAAATAAACTATCTTAAAGTCCTCCTCTCATGCCTTTATAATTTACCAGTGTGGATAATCAATTAACACCAGAAAGTCAAAACAGAGTTCAGAGGCAATTGAAATCATTCAACGAACTGTTCCATCCCATAGTATACTAAACATTACCATCATTCTAAATATTTCATAAATGTTACTTATCCCAAGTGTTCATTAAGTCCTCATGACATTTATTCTCATAAGAAATCATGTATACCCTAAACTCAGTCAAAACAGAAAAAGTTACTGCACAGTAACTACACGGTTCCTCACATTCTCTAGCAAAATGTCCAGTTTTGTCACAATTGTAACACTTCCACTCACTCCTGTCTCCACTATTACCGTTACCTTCTTGTCTGTCTTTGCTACCGTAACCTCTCTTCTCTCCTATGTATTGACTAATAGTCTCACTGTCTCCCTGTTTACACTCATGGACTTTGGAGAAGTCGGCATGTCTGTGATAATATTCTCTCAGATTATCACAGAGTTGTGCCAATTTATCTCCATAAGCCCCTCCTTCTGCCCACTCTAGAACCGGCGCATTCCCATCTCCGGGAACCCAGTTTCCTCTCACTGTCGCCCAGTCCTTTAACACTATCTGTCTGACTGCCCTCTCTTGTTCCCCTGTATTCAGCTTAAAGCTGGCGGTCAGCCCTTCCATATCTCTTCTAAACTGGTGTACCCCCGTCTTAGGGTGGGGTATCCCTTCCACTGCTCTCACTACATCTCTCTGCTTCGTTTACTAAATCCTGGCATTAGTCAATTCTATCCACACACCACCAAAAATGAATAACATACAGTGGGAAAAAAAAGTATTTAGTCAGCCACCAATTGTGCAAGTTCTCCCACTTAACAAGATGATAGAGGCCTGTAATTTTCATGATAGGTACACGTCACTATGACAGACAAAATGAGAAAAAAAAGTCCTGAAAATCACATTGTAGGATTTTTAATGAATTTATGTGCAAATTATGGTGGAAAATAAGTATTTGGTCAATAACAAAAGTTTCTCAATACTTTGTTATATACCCTTTGTTGGCAATGACACAGGTCAAACGTTTTCTGTAAGTCTTCACAAGGTTTTCACACACTGTTGCTGGTATTTTGGCCCATTCCTCCATGCAGATCTCCTCTAGAGCAGTGATGTTTTGGGGCTGTCGCTGGGCAACACGGACTTTCAACTCCCTCCAAAGATTTTCTATGGGGTTGAGATCTGGAGACTGGCTAGGCCACTCCAGGACCTTGAAATGCTTCTTACGAAGCCACTCCTTCGTTGCCCGGGCGGTGTGTTTGGGATCATTGTCATGCTGAAAGACCCAGCCACGTTTCATCTTCAATGCCCTTGCTGATGGAAGGAGGTTTTCACTCAAAATCTCACGATACTTGGCCCCATTCATTCTTTCCTTTACACAGATCAGTCGTCCTGGTCCCTTTGCAGAAAAACAGCCCCAAAGCATGATGTTTCCACCCCCATGCTTCACAGTAGGTATGGTGTTCTTTGGATGCAACTCAGCATTCTTTGTCCTCCAAACACGACGAGTTGAGTTTTTACCAAAAAGTTATATTTTGGTTTCATCTGACCATATGACATTCTCCCAATCCTCTTCTGGATCATCCAAATGCACTCTAGCAAACTTCAGACGGGCCTGGACATGTACTGGCTTAAGCAGGGGGACACGTCTGGCACTGCAGGATTTGAGTCCCTGGCGGCGTAGTGTGTTACTGATGGTAGGCTTTGTTACTTTGGTCCCAGCTCTCTGCAGGTCATTCACTAGGTCCCCCTGTGTGGTTCTGGGATTTTTGCTCACCGTTCTTGTGATCATTTTGACCCCACGGGGTGAGATCTTGCGTGGAGCCCCAGATCGAGGGAGATTATCAGTGGTCTTGTATGTACAATTTTGTTTCTGGTGTCCTTTGACAGCTCTTTGGTCTTGGCCATAGTGGAGTTTGGAGTGTGACTGTTTGAGGTTGTGGACAGGTGTCTTTTATACTGATAACAAGTTAAAACAGGTGCCATTAATACAGGTAACGAGTGGAGGACAGAGGAGCCTCTTAAAGAAGAAGTTACAGGTCTGTGAGAGCCAGAAATCTTGCTTGTTTGTAGGTGACCAAATACTTATTTTCCACCATAATTTGCAAATAAATTCATAAAAAATCCTACAATGTGATTTTCTGGAGAGAAAAAAAATCTCAATTTGTCTGTCATAGTTGACGTGTACCTATGATGAAAATTACAGGCCTCTCTCATCTTTTTAAGTGGGAGAACTTGCACAATTGGTGGCTGACTAAATACTTTTTTTCCCCACTGTATTTGCATACACATAACTAGAAAGCATGAATTTAATGCCATTCTTGCTTAAACAATGCAATTCAACATTTCTCATCACCCAATTTCTATTACTTATTTTTTTACACAGGAAACCCTGTACAATCTCTATCCTCTATTGCTGACTTTCCATCTAACATTACTTTTCAACATTTCTCAAATCGAATTACCTCTGTTATCGACTAAAATTATAGCCACCTCTTATGAAACCCCCAATCTGTCATTGTTTAGAATACAGCAGATATAGGTAACTGTCCTTTCTAAGTAGGCTACAAATAACACCAAACACATGCCGTAGTTGACCAGCATATATTGAATTTATCTCCATAGTATTAATATCCAATGTAGTGATTGACGTTCCTTAATGGAAACCCTAAATTGGCTTTGTACAATATTATATTAGTTATGTCTCACCCATGATGTATGTCTACGTTTGGGTGAGCAAGTTAATATATAATTATTATTCCAATTATTATTTTATGAAGTCTCTAGCCTCTCATTCAACACAAAACCCCATCATCAAATATACTCCCAGCAGAACTAAAAAAAAAAAAAAAAACAGACTGTGATTTCCAGGACACTGCTCCTTTGTTCTGGCCTCACTATCTCCCCGAGAGTTGGCACTCCCTTAAGGTCTCTATTACTCCTCTTTCTCTCTCCCAATCTGCTCTTGGTAAACTGCATACTTTTTAAACCTTAATATGTGTTGCTGTGCTTTTCTCTACCCTATCAAAGTATTTTTAATGGTCCTGCTTATCTCTGGTCTCATTCCACTGAGGAACGCTATATTTTTAATTGCTGATGGTAGGGCGTATCACTCCCCTGTCTCTGGTCTGGCTCGGGTATGCCACTGTTTGCGTTAAACACATCTTTAACCCTCTCTAAGTACTGGCTGACAGTCTCACTATCCTCTTGTTTACACTTATGTACTTTAGAGAAGTCTGCATGACGATGGTAATGTTCTCTGAGGCTATTACACAATACAGTTATTTTCCCTACATACTCTCTGTGATCGGCCCATGGCAAAAGTGCCCTCTGGGCATCCCCTGAAACCCACTGCCCTCTAACGGCAGCCCAATCCTTACTATTCCTGTTTTGGGGTGGGTCATTCTTTCTACCGCTCTGGCCACGTCCTCTGTGTTCATGGCCTGTATACATCTAAAGTTGCTGGGGCCCCTTTCATTCCCCGCCAATAGATTAGGTAAGGCTATCAGTGGGTATTAGCCCCATCCTACTCTCTCATCTCCTGACTCATACTGACTCCCTCCTGAGCTTAGCTCCTAACTGGACTTTTGTCGTGGGGTTCAAGTCTCCTCAGGGACCTGGTCTTCCACCCTTCGGTCCCTTGACCCCCCTATTGTACCCTAGTACTCTAGTTACTTTCTTAGCCTTCTCTTTCCGTCTCTCTCTCTCTTTCTAATTTCTGCAATGACCAATTGGGTTGCTGCTGTTGTTCCAAAAATGTTGTTAGAACCTCAACTGTACTATCTTCCTTTGCCTTATCCTCAACCCCCCTCTGTGCTCCCTCAGCTTCCCCTTTGTTCTGGTAAGGGGGTGGAAACTCCAAAATGGCAGCCTGTGTGGCACCCTTCCCCTCACCACTACCACCTCATCGTCTGGATTTATTCCTCCAGGCCTGATCTGCCAGGGAGGTGTATAGTCTTGATCTAGACCTTTCTACAGGGGGGGCTGTGGGTTCTGTCTTAGACCTCTCTCTCTCTCTCACTGCTTCTTTCTCCTTTACACACCTTATGTATCTGTTTAAGCATGGATTTGAGTTTATCTGCGTCCAGACGTCCCTCAAAACCATACCTCTCCCTCCACCTGGTTACATAATGGAGATTTCTTCTATCCCTGGATTCCATAAATCTCTCATCTCCGGTTGACCCCGGGACCTCCTTGGAGGGTTTGCTTCCCATATTGGCAGGACTCTTTGATCGTCCTATACCCAAAACTTTGAACAATTACTTTATGGCTTTTACCAAATTCCTGAATCTCACCTTTATTTGAATTTAGATTACTTCCAACTCTCTAATAATTGTTTTTGTCACTTTAACTGAGTTGTTAGGTATTAAATAATTTTACAATTGAGCTTTTAATGATTTATTCGATCTTTAATTAACTTATATGTTTCTTCCTCAAAATAGTAAATTATGATTACTTACTTCCTCACACAACCTATTTTGGTCCCTGTAAATTCTGGGACCTCTTGTGAGGATTTGCCTCCCATGGTTGGTACTGTAAAAAATCCCTTAGCCACCTCTTCTATATAACAAGTGATTCAAAACAGTTTCACACCACACCTGGAATCACCCCTTCCTGTATAGGTACAACAGGTTGACTAGTCCCCCAGAATTATCTCCTACTCTACGGAGGAATTTATCCCCACAATGTAATCTTGATAATTCCTGACAGTCCCATACAACAGGTTGACTAGTCCCCCAGAATTATCTCCTACTCTACGGAGGAATTTATCCCCACAATGTAATCTTGATAATTCCTGACAGTCCCATACAACAGGTTGACTAGTCCCCCAGAATTATCTCCTACTCTACGGAGGAATTTATCCCCACAATGTAATCTTGATAATTCCTGACAGTCCCATACAACAGGAATGGGTTCTCCCTCTTTTCTATACAACCACCTGGAATTATTCATAGATGTGACTTTTGAGCAAATATTAGGTCTCACACTTATACAACCTTACATGATTATTGGTTAACACTATCGGTAACCCGGAGTTTGTAAGGCTCCAGTTTCTTGAAACGGATAGAGTTACGGCAAAATCTACAGTTGTTTGTGACTTTTGACTTTACTAATATTCTATTTCTCACACATGCTATTTTAATTCCTTCTGGTGTACTTTTTGTATTTGTTTAACCCGGATTATTTGTTGACTGTTCTATAATCTCTTACAGGTTACATCCCATAGGTGTACTTTTAATAGTTCCTTCTATTTCAACACCGGGTAGTTTCTTTTGGTAATTGGCCTATTACCCTGAGTTGTTACGGACCCACCAACCTTAAATTGGCTACAACCTTAAATTGGCTACCTTAAAATGGCTACTCATTGATCAATTTGCTACTTTAAATTATGACTTTACCCTCAGTCAATATTTTAGCAAGTTCTCAAATCAATTTCACCAAGTAATGAATAAAGACTACTGACCTTATCCTTGCAGCCGAGATTCAATGTAGGTTTGGATTCCGTCACCGTCTCTGTCATTAATCAGGTGTCCTTTGGCCTGTCTTAACTCTTAATGTCAAAGGGCAGGACTTTCTATTTACGAATGTATCATTCGCCCGTCGACGGTTTTCAGAGTTACCTGGAATGACAGAGGCAGGTATTGGATTCCGGCTCTCGAAGGACCAAGCTGTTATGTGAATTATTTAACAAACTATTTCAGTGTCTCTGTGCGTCTCCCAAAATCAAGAAACGGACAGAGTCCCGGTCTGCATAGTCAGAGATGTTTATTCATTGAGAATTCTGCCATCACAATTTCAGAGTCCATCTTTTATACTCATACGTCATACAAAAATCCCTCCTCTCTGTAGGCAGGCTGTAGTTTTCCACTTTATAATTGCTCTCCTGACCATCAGTTCACACACACATACACACACACACATACATTCACACACACACACATGCATACACACACATATGCACACACATATACACATTTACACACATACATTTTCTTATCATAGTCTCTCTCCTCCCTAAATTCCTCAGTTATCTTGGTTTCTCAGTTGCCTGTAGACAGTTCTCCTTGTCCTTTGTTGTCTGGCCTAACTCTTACTCACATTGCTAAATAGTAGCACAATGTCATAATCTTTACTGGTCCTACACTCACACATTACCAGGTAGTAGATTCTAACACATCTCACACAGTTTCAGAGTGTAATAATTAGTCACTACTAAGAAAGTACTAATCATACTTAAAACAAGAACATTTCACAACTATATTTAAGGGTGGAACATTTAGTAATTGTAGTGTCGAGATAACGATGCTGTGATGACAAGAAATCCGCTGACACTGTCCTTGATTATAATAGTTTATTACATCAAAGATTTCAGCGTCAATTTACAGACTCCTGCAGACATCTGGAGAACAACTGACCCAATCTCTAATATGTTGTTCCTCCCCGTCCTTTGTTTCAACCATGGTATTTATAATCTGTAACCTATGTAACATGATATGGGTGGATTCCCCATAAACCAATCCCAGGACGCCACATAACAGACTTCCTCTGATTTAGGGTGCCCCTATAGTAATGCTCTCCAGATGCTTCCGCAAGCTGAGTCAACTTCCTCTAACACACCATTTGCAAATGTCAGCAAAGTCATAAACTGTTTAGACACTACATCATTACTTTTAACCTGTATATATAATTAATTTATATATCAATTAATTACACATTTCCACAAAATTCAAAGTGTTTCCTTTCAAATGGTATCAAGAATAAGCATATCCTTGCTTCAGGTCCTGAGCTACAGGCAGTTAGATTTGGGTATGTCATATTAGGCGAAAATTGAAAAAAAGGGTCCGATCCTTTGTCTTCAATATCTGCAATAAATGGCAACATCACCCAACTAAAGACCTACGTCTGGAAAGCCAATTACCTACATTATATGTGGATGCCTCATGAACTGCTCTCAACCTGTACCAATGGCGTATCATAGGGAATTGTCATTACATCCAATTTAGACCAGCATTATTTGTTAGGTTCATGTGATCAAGTATTTACTGTAGGCTTCTCTCAACAATAAAAACATCTACCTAAACTAAGCCACAGAGCAGTAACATCATCAGCCCATAAAAAGTAACTTTCATTTCTAGCAAGACAGGATTGACACAGGCCCTCATCCACCTAAGATAAAAAGAGTCTGGAAAAAACACAAGCCCCTTTTTAATAGTAATCTTTATGGTTTGCAAGAAATATCCCCATTCGACTTGCAAGTTTAACTAAAGTGTATGAGAGAGTCTGTTTTTAACAAAAGCTTTTCACTCCTGGTGGTTTATTTCTTTGAATACATTCTGAGCGAGTCGGACCTACGTTATAGAAAATATCCCCAAAACCATAATTCAATGGACAAGAAAACCCGAGCACAAAACTAAATGATATAAACATTTATTAACATTTAATTTTTTTGACTTAAACAGATAACATAGTCATTTATTTGGAAGTTAAAGTGGAATGTTTTTCATACACTGCATTGTAAATTCTCCCCACTACACAAATACAGAGTATGCATAGTTCAACTGCAGCTCAGTGGTATAATACATGTATCCTCTTTGATTCTTCAAAGAGTATGTATAGCAACTCAATAAATAAGATTTGTTAAAGCGTAAGAAAGCAACACTGGATAAAAAGTGTTGTGTCAGACATAGGGCATCCTGAATCATAGGTTCTCCTGTTTAAGTTTCAAAGCACACAGCCACACTTTTCCTCATTGTGTTATATGCCTTATACACTGTCATCTTACTTGCCTCTGAGAACTCAACATTCAGCAGTCAGAACTATGCCAAGTTAAGCAGTCATTTCATGTTTCTAAAAAGGTAAGCTTATGTAACACACATTTAAATAAGTTCCACATCATTAAAGTGACATAAAAAAGACGGATCCAAATCTTTACAATATAGCCTAGGCAGTGTCAGAGTGAGAAAAACTAAATCTAAATATATGAATGCTTCTATTCTGTACAAACTTTCCAATAGGCCAACAAGAATTGATTACATCAGACCCTGATCAGCGTTGAAGGCCAAGATCAAACATTGCCAGCGATAGCCCTCTTTATTGGGTCATTTTATCACTGGATTTGTTGCATAATGTCTTGTGCCTAAGGCCAACATGAGCAACAATGAGAAGCTACAGTGAAATGTATATACATCTGGTGGCGAATACTTGTCTGCAAGGTTTCAACTGGACCCTGTAAGCTGCTCATTCATTATCAGGTGTCTGTTTATGTGTTTTCGTCTGTGTTGTGTTTGTGCTTGCATGTGTATCTTGTACACATTTGTGTGTATATTTTTACCACGTGTGTGTGATCCAACATTTACAGTGACACAAAAGGTCATGGCCCCCGTTTTCTGCACTGACCAATTGTCTGTGGCCATGCTGTGAGTTTAGTGAGCCTGTTTGTGACAGCATCATGTGATGATGCCTATGGGAAGTGACAGTGCAGTGCTATCAGATGTCAGTGGTCTCCAGGATCCTGGGCATGTCCATCTCCCCATTGGTGCAGCGCTTGCCGTTACTCTGTCCATTGGCTTGGTAGTGCACACTACCACCTGGCTTAATGATGGTGTTCTCCTCAGGAGCGGTGAGCTCCAGGCTAACTGTAGCACGTCTCGTCTCGGTCACAGAGGAGTTGGTGTGGGAGTAGGAATCTGTCCATTTCCACACCAGCTTAGTCTGTGCCCATTTCCTCCTAAGACATGCCTGTACCTTTGGAACCAAAGACTGAGTGGTTTAAGAGCAACAGAAATGCTAGCTTGAACATTCTCAGTAAATACTGGCAAACAAATATATAAGAATTCCTGAATGATAACTATTCTATTATTAAATAGAAAAGTAAATAGTAATAGGTATACTGAGCTTAATAATCATCTATGTAAGATGCTGGCACTTACCTCAGCATTGCAAAAGCAGAATATAATTGCGACCAGGAGTCCCTATAAAGAATGGTAATTCAGTGAATATTGAGTGTGGAAAGGTTATACCAATGTTTTGAATGCATGATTCATACTGTAGGTAGGCTACAGTTATTATATTCATTTGTAAGGCACTGTCTATGTCTATGCTACCAAACATTGATTTAGGTTTGTATAGAATGGAACTGTGAGCAGCACCATCCAATCCATACCTGGAAATGTGCGAAGATGTTCATGATGAACTCGTAGATGGCCCTGGCTTTACGTCCCTCTGGCCTCCAGGGAACCAGGATGAACTGGGCTCCCAGCAGAGGGATCAGGATGAGAGTGGCTCTCACAGCCTTCATATAGGCATTGGACTCTGCACTGTGGGTCACCTGCAGCTTGGTGATCAACACACGCACTATGTTGAGCAGGAAGAACAGGTTCACCTGGAGAGACAGAGTAAAAGAGGAAGGGGAGGAATAGAGTGATTTAAATTGAGTGATTGCATTCAGTGATCGATTGTTTTCCATGAGCAATTGGCTACTTGCAATTCAAACCCAATACTAGATTAAAAGCATAAATATTCTGTTTGAGAACACACTTTGGTTGGTATTTCCGATAAATGTTTTACGTTTGTTTTTGTATTGCAGACTCACCAGTAGGGCAGCATGAACAGGCCCATGGATGATGTAGAGCAGGTGTGTGTCGGAACTGATCCAGCATCTGGGAGACAAAGAAACACATCTGAGCTCAACTGAGACAGAAAAATCGGATTGAGTTTAACTGGGATATCAGTAACTGACATAATGTTCTAATGCAGTATACAGCGCAGAATGTCAATCTCTGCCACTAATATGCGCTGTACTGTATTTAGAGGGAGTTGTGACACATTACCTGTCATCATAGAAGAACCCACGGGCCACAGCATGTGTGATGGCAGGAATGATGGGGAAGCCTGGGAGAGAGACAGAGGAGTCCATGACTGTCAAGAGCTTCCATAAGGCCTTCATAGATATGACATAATAAATAATATAGAGCTCTCCTGCAGGGAACCCCAGACATTTCATCATTTTGTTGTAGCTCTGAACTAGCTCACCTGATTCACCTATTCAAGGGATTGATTAGTTGACAAGGTGAATCAGGTGTGCTAGCTCAGGAATATATCAAATACATGGATCGACTGGGGGTCCCCGAGGAGAGGTTTGAGAACAACTGATATAAAGCACAGGCGGCTGGTGGCACCTTAATTGGGGAGAACGGGCTCATAGTAATGGCTGGAACTGAATAAATGGTCTATCAAACATGTGGTTTCCATGTGTTTGATACCAATCCATTCACTCAATGTGATATAGAGATATGAAAGCAAAGAAGACTCATTGCACATTATTACCTTCAGGCTATGTTCAAACACTACATCCCAATCGTTCCGCCACCTCTGGTCTCTTAGCCCTCCCACCCCTATGGGAAGGCAGCTCCCACTCAGCCCAGTCAAAGCTATTCACTGTCCTGGCAGCCCAATGGTGGAACAAGCTTCCCCCTAAAGTCAGGACAGCGGAGAACCTGCCCATCTTTCAAAAACGTCTGAAACCCTACCTCTTTGAAGAGTATTTTAGATAACTCTCACAGTGCCCCTGACAACCCCCCCCAAAAAAGGCATTTCTCATAACTCTCATGGCACCCCTGATGTCTGATAAATGACTAAAATGTAAATGTAATTATGTGCTAGGGGAAAAGGATGGTCAAACAACAATGATATCAGACAGCGGCGCAGGAAACAGCAATTTGAACAACAGTGAAAAATAAAGATGCACAGTCAGTCACTCACCCCAACCCAGGACATAATACCAGCACAGCTGCTGCTCTCCCACAAACACAGCCACGATGATGAGAGTGTGCAGGTAGATCCCCTCACACAGCATCCAGAAGTAGTTGGAGCCAAACGTATACTGGTTCAGAACTGTCAGGATCTTGCATCCAATCTGACAGAGAACAACACAGGGAGAACCCTCAGGACAGGGGTTGTTTTTTGCGCACATAAAATGCTAACCTTCTTAAGTTGTCACTGGCTCTCATTTCCACACATTGTGGAGTGTAGAACCTCAAAATGTTCACCAACTGAGTTCAACCAGTAGCTATTCATCCTGATGACAGAGGTGCACAGTACTTACAGGGTTGCTGGCCCCCAGCTGCTGGTTGTTGGCTACAGCAGAGAGCCAGATGACGGTGCAGATGGAGTTGAAGATAAAGGACAGGAACATGTTCTTATGGAGGGAGATCCTCTGGCAGCTCAGACTTCTAATGGGAGGATTAGAACAGACAGACACACTTAGGAAACAAACAAGTGTGTGACTGTATCTACACTGGCTCGTATAGGGTCATAGGAAAGCTCAGTCTTTCATTTGACAATGTGAATTAATGTTGGCAATGTAGGGAACAACCAAAGACCTCTGTTTAGAATAGAGGGCTCTGGGTGTAGGAAGAGCAATACAAACAGAATCACTTTGATTAGAGGATGTAAAGTGAAAAGGTACACTATAGTGACATTCAGAGCACAGTCTCAACCTTGTGGGTCCATAGAGGACACAATGCATGACTCACTTGAAGTAGGAGAAGATGCAGAGTGAGATGATGAGAGATACCACAGACAATCCATGTCCCACAATGGCTAAGTAGTACAAGCTAAACGCAAACTGGGAAAGGAGAAGCAAGAGGAAGCATTAATTCCCTTTAACCTGTTAAACTCGGACACCCTCTGGTGGCATTTTCTGAGCGACACATAACATGTAAACTCCCTTCATTAGATACATTTAGATTTCATAAAGTCCTAGAAACACATGCCTAGTATTGTAACAGTACCAGTCAAAAGTTTGGACACACCTACTCATTCCAGGGTTTTACTTTATTTTTACTATTTTCTACATTGTAGAATAATAGTGAAGACATCAAAACTATGAAATAACACATATGGAATCATGTAGTAACCAAAAAAAGTGTTAAATAAATCAAAATATATTTTATATTTGAGATTCTTCAAAGTAGCCATCCTTTGCCTTGATGACAGCTTTGCACACTCTTGGCATTTGTTTAACACTTTTTTTGGTTACTACATGATTCCATATGTGTTATTTCATAGTTTTGATGTCTTCGCTATTATTCTACAATGTAGAAAATAGTACAAATAAATAAAAACCCTTGAATGAGTAGGTGCCCAAACTTTTGACTTGTACTGTAAGAACCGTGGGATTCTGATACAGGTGTACATCAACAACGTTCCCAAATTGTTCCCATGTTGGGAAATAAGTGATTTTAAAGTCTAGGTTTGAAATAAAATATGTCACCAATTACCATTACAAAAGGATACGTTTTTTACCATATTTTTTTGGGTCATATCTTTTACCTAATGCTGACACATGCGCAAATTCCTATAGTAAGACAGACAGTTTAAAAGCCATGCCTTCATTTTTTTCTTACAGGAATGATATGCATACAGTGCCTTCAGAAGGTATTCACACCCCTTGACTTTTTCCACATTTTGTTGTGTTACAACCTGAATTTAAAATTGATTAAATTGAGATTTTGTGTCACTGGCCTACACACAATACCCGATTAATGTCAAAGTGGATTTTTTTGTTGTTATTTTTACAAATGAATTACAAATGAAAAGCTGAAATGTCTTGAGTCAATAAGTATTCAACCCCTTTGTTATGGCAAGCCTAAATACATTCAGGAGTAAAAATGTGCTTAACAAATCACATAATAAGTTGCATGCACTTTTGAATGACTAACTCATCACTGTACCCCACACATACAATTATCTGTAAGGTCCCTCAGCCGAGCAGTGAATTTCAAAAACAGATTCAACCACAAAGACCAGGGAGGTTTTTCAATGCCTCGTAAAGAAGGGCACTAATTGGTAGATGGGTAAAAATAAAAAAGCAGGCATTGAATATCCCTTTGAGCATTGTGAAGTTTTTAGTTACACTTTGGATGGTGTTTCAATACATCCAGTCACTACAAAGATACAGGCGTCCTTCCTAACTCAGTTGCTGGAGAGGAAGGAAACAGCTCAGGGATTTCACCATGAGGCCAATGGTGACTTTAAAACAGTTCCAGAGTTTAATGGCTGTGATAGGAGAAAACTGAGGATAGATCAACAACATTGTAGTTACTCCACAATACTAACCTAAATGAAAAGAGTGAAAAGAAGGAAGCCTGTACAGAATAAAAATATTCAAAAAATGCATCCTGTTTGCAATAAGGCACTCAAGTAAAACAGCAAAAAATGTGGCAAAGAAATTCACTTAATGTCCTGAATACAAAGCGTGATGTTTGGGGGCAAATCCAACACAAAAAAATCACTGAGTACCACTCTTGATATTTTCAAGCATGGTTGTGGCTGCATCATGTTATGGGTATGCTTGTCATAGGCAAGGGCTAGGGAGTTTTCAAGTATGAAAATAAATGGAATAGAGCTAAGCACAGGCAAAATCCTAGAGGAAAACCTGGTTCAGTCTGCTTTCCAACACACACTGGGAGACAAATGTACCTTTCAGCAGGACAATAACCTAAGTCACAAGGCCAAATATACACTGGAGTTGCTTACCAAGAGGATATTGAATGTTCCTGTGGCCTAGTTACGGTTTTGACTAAAATCGGCTTGAAAATCTATGGCAAGACTTGAAAATGGCTGTCTAGCCATGATGAACAACCAACTTGACAGAGCTTGAATAACTTTTTAAAGAATAATGTGCAAATATTGTGCAATTCAGGTGTGCAAAGCTCTTAGACTTAACCAGAAAGACTCACAGCTGTAATCACTGCCAAAGGTGATTCTAACATGTATTGACTCAGGGGTCTGAATACTTATGTTAGTGAGATATTTCTGTATTTCATTTTAAATATATTTGCAAACATTTCTAAAAACATGTTTTCACTTTGTTATTATGGGGTATTGTGTGTTGATGGGTGAGAAAAACAACAACAATTTAATCCATTTTGAATTCAGGCTGTAACACAACGGGTATGAATAATTTCTGAAGGAGAAAGCTGAAGTCATAACCTTTTCACTGATGTAATCAGATCTCATGTCAGATTCCCAGGTCCTCCACTAGAAGATCCCATGATGTGACTTGGCCACTTGAAACTAGAGGCGTCTGGTTTGATCTGGTTTGGGTAGTACCTCACTGTGTGAAAATGGCTGAACGGATTTTCAAGCCTGACATCTTAAAATTACCCCAGAGTTATCTTTTTTCTTAACACACAGACAGGTGAAGGAACTTCAAAGTTATTTTCCCATTCATTTTTCCCATTGGAAACAAGTGAGATAGATCAACAGCGAATATGGAGGATGCATTCAAAGTCATGACATATATTAAATGTGGATGGAAAAGAAATGCATTGCATTACGATGAGCACCAGGGTGTACCCTTTCCATTCATACAACATTTCTGCACTTTTGGTTTCTTGACCTAAATTGCATACTCTATGAATATGACCATAGCACATGATTTATGGCCTATGGGGGGGATTCTTATGACATCGCCAGCAGTAAGAATTGAGCTAGATTTCCAAAAATACAAGTGCTGTAGCTTTCGAAAGATATGTCACTTTCTATTTTCTGACCGGAATTGACAGAGTGGGTAGCACTTAAGCTACATGGGCCCAAAACAACCGCTCAGAGTTGAAGAGGTTTTAACTAAATGAACACAATAGAGAGATGTTGAACTTAAAAACAATCACTAAATTGACTCTAATAACAATGTCTTAGCCACTGTCAAAATTACTTAACCAGTTGGCTTAGAAGTATACCGTCAGTTTGTCCTTAGTGTACATCTGACACTGGGTGTAATTGGACCAAATACGGTTGCTCTCAGGGTGACGAAACCACTGTCCATCCGAGTTGCACACTTTAGTCGCTTTCTCTGTTTGAATGGACACATAAAACACTTCAGGTAAGGCATCATTAGTAAAGATCAAGTCAGTTGAATTGTGATTGTTAATGAGATGTGTTGCTGGCTGGCTGGTTTACCTGAGGGGTCAAAGTCCTGAAAGTACTCAGGGCAGAGCTGCATGGCCGTGCCAGGAGCAGAGTCATCCCAACACAGCCAGCCATCCCACGTGCGGTTACAGAATATGCCTGCAGGGGGCGACAACAGAAGAGCAGCTGTTTACAGTGTATTATAGTAATGCAACTGTTTCATGTTTCAAATGTTTAGGTTCATTGCCTTTGTTCTCTCTGAACTGTTTATTATATCATGGACATAATATGAAGATAGAGTGACATCTGTTAGTGATATTAGTGATCAAAGAACTTCAAAAAACCTAGGGACAAATCTTTCACTATAAAATACAGTGTTGAGGCATTTAAGACAAACTGAAAACAAGTCTCTTATTTCCTGTGAATGTCTTGCAAAAGCAGAGAAATTAAAAACAAATTTAAAAAAGCAAACACCTGTTAAATGTTTAACATGTATCTTCAAAATTAATGATATACTACATTGAAAATAGTCTACATGCATTAAAGCTGAGAGAAACAGCTACATGTGCAAACAAAGATCACTTTAAAAAACAGTCCTAGTGAACAATACAATAAAGGTTGTCCAAGATGTATGTACAGAAATAGAGTGCAAAATAGCATTTCAAAAGCCATGATTTAGTGAGTTCGAGATACAGGGGCAGCTTGGAGACAAAGACCATTTCCCTCCTTTCAGACCTGAGGGTAGTCACTTCCCTTCTCCCTATTTTTCTTCTGACCTATACCACTCCTCCACTCTGCTATATTGTATGTGTGTGTAGTTCCTCACCATCTTCATTGCGTGATGGGTCATGGATGATCTTCAGGTAGCACTCAAACTGAGCTGAGAGGATCTGGCTGCGGGTCACGGTGGTCGACAAAGGGATGTTAGGCACCTCCTCGGATGCCAGCATGGTCCCCACATCTTCACAGTGGCACACCTATTGGATATGTTTAACAGCCCCTTTTATAGTTTCTAATCTGACAAAAAAACACACACACACACATATTCAAGAGTATCTCTCACCTCAGCGGCCAGTAGTAACACCAGAAGCCATAGCGCTGGGATCCTCCACATGGTTCTATATGGGACAAAGAGGGGTGTTGCCAGTGAGCATAGGTGAACTATGGAGAGAGGAATCACAAGCATGGAAATAGTAGAGGGGAGTGGCTGTATTTCTAACTGTGGGATATACTTCTATGGTCTGGTTCATGGTGGAAATGATTTGCAGCAATAGCTCCCTTTGAATGGACCACTCAACAGTAATTGACCATACTATATGAGGAGACAACAAAAATACACATTTGTTTATGTGTTTGTGCTGACTGAACACGCATTGCAGTGTGTACAAGTGTCTCAGAACAGGATGTCCACTCACAACAGGTCACAGCACCGCAGTCGTTGCGTTCATGGTCAGGTAACATGCATATTTACAATACCAAGAAAGACGAGGATGTTTATTTGATGATCGCTGAAATGTGCTGTAAAAGTATACAAAGCTTGTCCCTCATGAACTCCACACTTCCTACAAAATGTGAATTCACTAACCCAGCAAGAGAAACCTTTTGAATTATAAAGCACAGTCAAATTCCAGCTGGAACAGGAGCATATAAGTATTGATCTCTGAGTAGTACGAGACATATGAAAAACATATGTTTAGTGAGTTATGAAAAAATTATGAGTGTAAAACATTAGCAAAGGGAGAGAAAGACTGGAGAAAAGAGAGAGGGGATAGAATATGGAATTGCTTTGGAGCTTTGGGGGAAGATGGTTAGTAAGGGAGGATGAGTCAAACACACTTCCCCAATCTCACCTCTCTCTCACTCTCGCTCTCCCTCCTAACCCCGGGTTCTTTGGAAATGTCATAACTGTCAATGGTCACACAGAGATGGGTGTGTATCACAATCTAAGGAGGAAACCACAGCATCTTACTGCGGCTTTGCTCTAGATCTCTTGTAAATTGTCTTTGACCTTTTGTCTGTGACCCTGAGTGTGGGATAGAGAGATAAAAGAGAGAAAGAGGAATACAGAGAGATAGAGGGTAAGACCTGGTACAGAGGCAGAACACGAGCCCCATGGCTGACCCCTATGGCAGGACAATCCACAGAGGCACACGGTTGACCCAGAAACTCAATACACTGGTTTAGTCTATATATAGGGTCCTCTCTCTTCAATGGCTTGTCACCTGATCAAAGTCCCAGGAGGTACACAGGTGTCACACGTGTTCAGTAGTGTTCTCATCCAACACCCTTTCACAATCAAAAACAAACAACGTTCCCATTCCCTTTCAGTCTGTAAAACGACTATTTGCCTCCTATGCCAAGGAAAACAAACACACTGAGTAGTAGTAATGATATGATTTTTTTGGTCATTTGTTAACAATACAATTAACTATCACTTAATCAAACTGCTCAAAACTGATTAACCAAAATTATGTAGTGCCTAGTTAACGTATATAGTTTGATAACTGCTAAACATTGTCAATGTCTATAGTTTTACCTCATAAATGTATCAATTTGACATCAATTTATGTTGGAAGGTAAAACCAAATATTCTATGGATAAGGCTGGAAATACCACACCACCATTCTCCATCAGCCAGTGTGCTGGTGTGGTCTATATATAGGGTCCTATATCTCTTCAATGGCTTGTCACCTGACCAAAGTCCCAGGGCGGACACTGGTGTCACAAGCGCTCAGTAGTGTTCTCATTCAACACTATACAACACCCTTTCACAATCAAACACCCATTCCCTTTCAGGCTGTAAAACTGCTATTTGCCTCCTATGCCAAGGAAAACAATCTGAAAAGAGAACTGTAATAACAGTCTGGTTGTTATCCTGAACTGAGTAGTAATGAGCAGGATATTACATCTTGATGATATCAATTCATCAGACTTGATTCACTATATAGAAATGGTAGGTGTCATATAATATGACACACCTGCACACGAGCCCTAGAGAGAGAGCGAAAGAGAGAGAGAGATGCACACAGGGAAATCAATCCGATTGTTACAGAAATTAAAACCTCCTATTTGACATATTGGGAAAATGAAACAAAAACAAAGAATAAACTAAATTGCTATTTGGCCCTAAAAAGAGATTACAAATTGACAGAATATCTCTACTCTGTCAGAGATACAAAACAGAGCTAGAACCTGACCAAATATAGGCTCAGTGACCACCAATAGAGTACCACAGTATGAGTCATAATACCCATAAAACCTAGCGGTCAAACAAGGAAATGATTCCAATCGTTTTTCCACCATTCATTTTTCCCATAGGGAATTTTAGAAACACTTCAAATAAGGGCCGTGTTTCGTGTAGGCTTACCCTGGCGTGACGTTTTGATAACCGTGTAAGTCTCTCTAAGACAATGTGACTTTTATCAATATATTAATCTGTATTTACCCCCGCAAAAAATGTAATGCTAATTAGCTGCTAATGTCGCTATCATAAAGAATTACAAATGCCATGATAATCTGGAAAAGGTAAGAATCTCTGGATTAACTATCGAATGTTAGCTACATTTAGTAATTAATAAATTGGCAACATTTCTTTAAAATCGACAATTGTGTGAACTGTCTTGTCCAAGTTTTAAATTGACACAATACCTGTTAGCAAAGGTGTCAGCTAGAGATGACATGCAGGAGTTTGCAGGGATTTGTAGTCTTGCATGATGTGTACTTTGACTCTCATTAGCGTTTTCAAATCTGAGAGTAAATAGAGCCAAATATATTGATAAAAGACACTTTGTCCGAGAGAGATTTACATGGTTATCAAAACGTCACGCCAGGGTAAGCCTACATGAAACACAGCCCTAATTTTAAGTGTTTCTAAAATCCCTTATCTCATTTTTATCTCATGGATGGTCAGTATGTCTATGAATTTGAGGTGACGGCTTTCTTATTGTTTCAATTAAGGATTCTAGCTTTAAGGAATTCATATCATTGTGTCACACCCCGATCTGTTTCACCTGTCTTTGTGTTTGTCTCCACCCCCTTCCAGGTGTCGCCCATCTTCCCCATTATCCCCAGGGTATTTATACCTATGTTCTCTGTTTGTCTGTTGCCAGTTCGTCTTGTCAAGCCTACCAGTGGTTTTCCCGTATTCCTGTTTTTCCCTAGTTCCTGATTTCCAGTTTTCCCGGTTTTGACCATTCTGCCTGCCCTGAGCCTGCCTGCCGTTCTGTACCTTTTGGACTCTGTTCTGGATTACTGATGTCTGTCTGCCATTGACCTGTCATTTGCCTGCCCCCCTGTTTTTGTAATAAACTTTTGTTACTTCGAAACTGTCTGCATCTGGGTCTTCTCCTGAGCCGTGATACATTGGTCTACCAGCATCCCAGGTAATTAAAATAATTCAAGATCTAATTGGTACTTATAATAACTACCGGTAGTTTAAGCAAAAATAAAAGATTTACACTATTTAGATGTATTTATTCACTGGTTTGCAGACCAGGACAAACAGTTTCAAGGTATGACTATATAAAACTGTAATTACTGCTAGAAACGGTCCCTTGAAAACCACTCAGGAGGCTCATCATAACCACCCAAGGAAATTCATGAAGTTGTCATTCCAGTCCAAGTCTTTTAAGGTTGACTCAGTTATTCTAAGCTTTGATATAGGACCATCAAATCAAAGTACTTTAACTTGTTTTGATTATCCTCTTGGGTTACATGTAGCACTGAAGCACTCTTTGCTAACCTCTTTATCCATGTGCCATTACAGTGTATGGGTAGGTTCGGACAAACCTTTTTTAAGTTCACCCTTACATCATTTTCTACCAAAGAGTCCTGCCACTGGAAAAATACAGATGTGACTACAGTGTGTCTTGAACCATATTGAACATCTTGAATAATACCAACTTGTTTCAAGCAGACCACCATAGTCCCTGTGCCCAAGAACACCAAGGTAACCTGCCTAAATGACTATCGTCCCGTAGCACTCACATCTATAGCCATGAAATGCTTTGAATGGCTGGTCATGGCTCACATCAACACCATCATCCCAGACACCCTGGACCCACTCCAATTTGCATACCGCCCCAACAGATCCACAGATTACGCAATCTCTATTGCACTCCACACTGCCCTCACCCACCTGGACAAAAGGAATACCTATGTAAGAATCCTGTTCCTTGACTGCTGCTCAGCATTCAACACCATAGTTCCCTCCAAGCTCAGGACCCTGGGACTGAACATATTCCTGCTACTGGATCCTGGACTTCCTGACGGGCCGCCCCCAGGCGGTGAGTGTAGGCAACAACATATCCGCCATGCTGACCATTAACATGGGACCCCTCAGGGGTGTGTGATTAGTCCCCTCCTGTACTCCGTGTTCATGATTGTGTGGCAGTGCACGACTCCAACACCATCATCAGGTTTGCTGACGACATCAGCAAGACAAAGGAGCTGATTGTGGACAACAGGAAACGATGGGGCTGTAGTGGAGTGGGTTGAAGGCTTCAAGTTCCTCTGTGTCCACATCACTAAGGAATTAACACACCTACACAGTGGTGAAGAGGGCACAACAGCGCATCTTCTCCCTCAGGAGGCTGCAAAGATTTGGCATGGGTCTTCAGATCCTCAAAGTTCTAAAGCTGCACCATTTGAGAGCATCTTGACTGGCTGCATCACAGCTTGGTATGGCAACTGCAAGGCACCCGACCGCAAGGCGCTACAGAGGGTGGTAAGGCCCAGTACACCACTGGGGCCAAGCTTCCTGCCATCCAGGACGTATATACCAGGCGGTGTCAGAGGAAGGCCAAAAAAATTGTCAAAGACTCCAGTCACCCAAGCCATAGATTGTTCTCTCTGCTACAGCACGGCAAGTGGTGCACCAAGTCTGGAACCAACAGGACCCTGAACAGCTTCTACCCCCAAGCCATAAGACTGCTAAACAAGGCTGCTAAATAGCTAATCAAATGGCTACCCGGACCATCTGCATTGACCCTTTATTTGCACTGACTATGCACACACACTGGACTCTACCCACACACTCACACATACTTACACTGACACCCCAACACACACACATAACATACGCACACATGCATACTGACGCCACACACACAGTCACTATTCCTATTTTATCTTTATCTTTAACTCTGCATTGTTGGAAAAGGATCTGTAAGTAAGCATTGACCAACCAGCACCAACATGTCCCGGGGTGGTTTGCTGTTTCCTTTATTTTTTTTTGTTTACTTTAAAATCTCCACCCACGCGTTAGAAGCATCTTTAACCCATTTGACTGGAAGAGATGCTAATCATGCAGTCCATGTTTTATGAAAATTATTTGGATTTCCAAGCTCCTTTCTGAAGACCCATGACCCCTGAGAGCAATGCATCTTTCTGTACCCCCCGGGTGCACGTTTTGGTTTTGCCCTAGCAGTACACAGCTATTTCAAATAATCAAAGCTTAATGATGAGTTGGTTATTTGAATCAGCTGTGTAGTGCTAGGGCAAAAACAAAAAACAAACCCTGCTTTAGGGGCATATTCTAAAGGTGGCTCTCTGGTGCCAATTTGTTGTTTCTTGCCACATGATGGTGGTAGTTGAGCTTAGAGATGACCTCTACACATCATTTCCCCCTCTCTTTTGCTTACTGTAGGTCAGGCTGTCATAGCTCACTGACTGTAACTCACTGAGGAGAAGCCTGTTTATTTGTATTACAAAGGGGCTGCGGAGAGCCTCTACGAATCCCAGGAAGGATGAAGTATGAGGAGGCCTCTCTTCCTCTGTTGTCCTGGCACTTCCACCCCCCTCTCCCAACAGCCACAGGTTAAAAATAAGCCATTGTTAGCCTACACCTACACAAAGGCCCAGGGTTTTAGAGGGAAGTAAACTTTGAACTTACATCATTAGGCGTCGGTAATGTCATTGAACTTTTTTAAAACATATAACTGCTTGGAAATTTGACTTTGATCAAACTAAAACAGTTCTGTTATACATATCAACAACATACTGTGTGTAGGCCAACCTCAACTAATGTATGGACCACAGTGAAAAGTCTAATATGACATATGGTAGGTAGAGTATTTGATGGAAAGGATTCTTTACTTTTACTCTGACTGATTACATAAATCTCAGAGTCAACGGTTTTGTTTTTCATAAAGCTGTCTATTGGTGAGTGATTATGGACTTGCTTATTTTCCCATAGCTGGATCCAGAAATAGTTTTCCAAGCTTGGATCCATGCCATACTGTTTTGAGAGAGAGCACGAGAGAGGGGGAGAGAACCGTCAACAACACTTCTCAACACACTGTCCCATCACTATGATACCCCAAACAAATACACTCTCCTACCGACCATGGTGCCAGTAGGACTGGGTGGACATACTGCACCCACTCCAACACATACAAAAATATGATCCCATTTTATGATCTAGATTTTGTCGCCAATCATCTCCCCCCCACTGTACTGATATCCATAACACTGACAGAGCAGGTATGACATGTTTTGGTCCTCCTGTGGTTAATTACTTAACCCCCCCAACTGCCAGTTTATATACCATCCAGCTACTCAAAATAATCAATAGGTAACATTAACCCCTGGCCCCCTTTCCTTCCGCTACCCAAAAAAAGCAGTTAGTTAGGCGTCTTGGCATGATTGCAGAAGGGTTTTGGACTAAAGTAGCAGTCACAACACATACCACTCAACAGCTGCCTGGCAGGGGCAGCATGTTCTAGGGCAAAGACATGTCGGAGGGCTGGGACTCCTGAACAGAACCATTAAAACCAGCAACACAATATGCACAAATAGAACAGACCTGGAAACACCTCAAGTTGCTTACTTACTGATAGCCTTTGACGTGAAGCCTTTAATGTTACATTTGAGTGACATACAAAACAGTCACATACAGTATGTAATTATGAAGGCACAACAGTCAAGGATATTCCTAATTTAATTTCACTTCCATCCTTTGTTCTTAGAAAGCCAACTTGTTGCAATAACCACGACCGCACGAACGCAGGCACACACGAGCACACAAAAATTTTGATTTGTTTTACTTAAATTCATGCCCTCCAAAATTTCCAAACAAGGCGTGTTTCTCACTCAACCTGTTTGGGTGGGGTTACTTGGAGACGGCGCATGCATTAGTGCCCAAAATGTGCTCATATGACCAACTGTATTTATTTTGTCTAATTGATATTGTTTAGTTTATAGGCTATTGATTTTTATTTTCTTAAAAGGACACGGAATTCTATTTCGCTGGGCATGCATATGCTACCGATAGACATGCGCGTCTATGATTTGAAATAATGAGACAATCACAGTAACATAGATGTCACAATCTGTAGCTTGTAAAACATATATGCTCTTATAGTCTGTAAAGCAAAAACATTTGCAGCTACAATGGACAGCCTCCTGGAAAATATGTAAAAAATATACTTACCTTCAGAATTTGTTGGAGGCTCTCTCTACTTTCCAAATCTTCACATGTTCCAGAGTAAACGTCTCAGGCACTGTGTCCAGCCCGCACCAAAGCATTGAATTGATAGCTGCGGATGTTGAGGGCGGTCGGTCTCAGGCTCTTAGGGATTTTATAATCAACATGAAATTAGAATTTCGTAGCCTAATTGGTTATTTCCATGATTGCCTCAGTGTTTTAATTTTTGAAGCAATGCTCAGAAATATTTTATAGTCACTATTTTGTGACGTGTAGCTGGTCCTGCCACTGTAAATTAGTGAGTCTGCAACTGACTGACATTAATGCCAGGGCAGTTGTCTCGCCTGAGTCTTTTAAACTAGCAAGCTTCATTCACATTAAATAGAAAACGCATGAATTATTGCTGAAGAGGGTGTGATTTTTTTTGTAGCAATTTCATGAGTTCCCAATTACATGATCATAGGCCTTGGTTGTCACTAGTTACCCCAGCCACCGAGTAAAATTTGACTAGGCCTATATCGTAAACATTTATGAAATCAGAAATGTGCTTTTTGGTCTTAATTTAAGGTTAGGGTTAGGTATACGGTTAACAGTGTGGTTAGGGTTAGGTTTAAAATCAGATTTTAAGAAGATAAATTGTAGAAATACGCGGGGTTTAGCCAAAAATATGACTTTGTGCCTGTGGTAACTAGTGACGATTATTTTTTTATTTTTTTTTAATAGCCAAACTCCGCACAACCCGCATTTTAGTCACTCACTCAACGTCTCACTATCCAACATTAATAGTTAATAATCTAGACTAGTCTGTCTAACACCCATGGTCTTAACTACATTTGAGGAAACTTTTTTTATATATATAAATATATATATATATATATATATATATATATATATATATATATATATATATATATATATATACAGTACCAGTCAAAAGTTTGGACACCTACTCATTCAAAGGTTTTTCTTAATCTTTACAATTTTCTACATTGTAGAATAATAGTGAAGACATTAAAACTATGAAATAACACATATGGAATCATGTAGTAACCAAAAAAGTGTTAAACAGATTCTTCAAAGTAGCCACCCTTTGCCTTGATGACAGCTTTGCACACTCTTGGCATTCTCTAAACCAGCTTCATGAGGAATGCTTTTCCAACAGTCTTGAAGGAGTTCCCACATATGCTGAGCACTTGTTGGCTGCTTTTCCTTCATTCTGCGGTCCAACTCATCCCAAACCATCTCAATTGGGTTGAGGTCGGGTGATTGTGGAGGCCAGGTCATCTGATGCAGCACTCCATCACTCTCCTTGGTCAAATAGCCATTACACAGCCTGGAGGTGTGTTTTGGGTCATTGTCTTGTTGAAAAACAAATGATAGTCGCACTAAGCGCAAACCAGATGGGAAGGCAGATCGCTGCAGAATGCTGTGGTAGCCATGCTGGTTAAGTGTGCCTTGAATTCTAAATAATTCACTGACCGTGTCACCAGCAAAGCATCATCACACCTTCTCCTCCATGCTTCACGGTAGGAACCACAAATGCAGAGATCATCCGTTCACGTACTCTGTGTCTCACAAAGATGGCGGTTGGAACCCAAAATCTCAAATTTGGACTAACCAGACCAAAGGACATACAGTGGGGAAAAAAAGTATTTAGTCAGCCACCAATTGTGCAAGTTCTCCCACTTAAAAATATGAGAGAGGCCTGTAATTTTCATCATAGGTACACGTCAACTATGACAGACAAAATGAGGAAAAAATATCCAGAAAATCACATTGTAGGATTTTTAATGAATTTATTTGCAAATTATGGTGGAAAATAAGTATTTGGTCAATAACAAAAGTTTCTCAATACTTTGGTATATACCCTTTGTTGGCAATGACACAGGTCAAACGTTTTCTGTAAGTCTTCACAAGGTTTTCACACACTGTTGCTGGTATTTTGTCCCATTCCTCCATGCAGATCTCCTCTAGAGCAGTGATGTTTTGGGGCTGGCGCTGGGCAACACAGACTTTCAACTCCCTCCAAAGATTTTCTATGGGGTTGAGATCTGGAGACTGGCTAGGCCACTCCAGGACCTTGAAATGCTTCTTACGAAGCCACTCCTTCGTTGCCCGGGCGGTGTGTTTGGGATCATTGTCATGCTGAAAGACCCAGCCACGTTTCATCTTCAATGCCCTTGCTGATGGAAGGAGGTTTTCACTCAAAATCTCACGATACATGGCCCCATTCATTCATTCCTTTACACGGATCAGTCGTCCTGGTCCCTTTGCAGAAAAACAGCCCCAAAGCATGATGTTTCCACCCCCATGCTTCACAGTAGGTATGGTGTTCTTTGGATGCAACTCAGCATTCTTTGTCCTCCAAACACGACGAGTTGAGTTTTTACCAAAAAGTTCTATTTTGGTTTCATCTGACCATATGACATTCTCCCAATCCTCTTCTGGATCATCCAAATGCACTCTAGCAAACTTCAGACGGGCCTGGACATGTACTGGCTTAAGCAGGGGGACACGTCTGGCACTGCAGGATTTGAGTCCCTGGCGGCGTAGTGTGTTACTGATGGTAGGCTTTGTTACTTTGGTCCCAGCTCTCTGCAGGTCATTCACTAGGTCCCCCCGTGTGGTTCTGGGATTTTTGCTCACCGTTCTTGTGATCATTTTGACCCCACGGGGTGAGATCTTGCGTGGAGCCCCAGATCGAGGGAGATTATCAGTGGTCTTGTATGTCTTCCATTTCCTAATAATTGCCCCCACAGTTGATTTCTTCAAACCAAGCTGCTTACCTATTGCAGATTCAGTCTTCCCAGCCTGGTGCAGGTCTACAATTTTGTTTCTGGTGTCCTTTGACAGCTCTTTGGTCTTGGCCATAGTGGAGTTTGGAGTGTGACTGTTTGAGGTTGTGGACAGGTGTCTTTTATACTGATAACAAGTTAAAACAGGTGCCATTAATACAGGTAACGAGTGGAGGACAGAGGAGCCTCTTAAAGAAGAAGTTACAGGTCTGTGAGAGCCAGAAATCTTGCTTGTTTGTAGGTGACCAAATACTTATTTTCCACCATAATTTGCAAATAAATTCATTAAAAATCCTACAATGTGATTTTCTGGATTTTTTTCTCTCTCAATTTGTCTGTCATAGTTGACGTGTACATATGATGAAAATTACAGGCCTCTCTCATCTTTTTAAGTGAGAGAACTTGCACAATTGGTGGCTGACTAAATACTTTTTTCCCCCACTGTATTTCCACCGGTCTAATGTCCATTGCTCGTGTTTCTTGGCCCAAGCAAGTCTCTTCTTCTTATTGGTGTCCTTTAGTAGTGGTTTCTTTGCAGCAATTCGACCATGAAGGCCTAATTCATTGTGGTCCTCTGTAACTCAATTGGTAGAGCATGGCGCTTGTAACGCCAGGGTAGTTGGTTCGATCCCCGGGACCTCCCATACGTAAAAATGTATGCGCACATGACTGTAAGTCGCTTTGGATAAAAGTGTCTGCTAAATGGCATATTATTATGCAGTCTCCTCTGAACAGTTGATGTTGAGATGTGTCTGTTATTTGAACTCTGAAGCATTTATTTGGGCTGCAATCTGAGGTGCAGTTAACTATAATGAACTTATCCTCTGCAGCAGAGGTAACTCTGGGTCTTAATTTCCCTGTGGCGGTCCTCATGAGAGCCAGTTTCATCATAGTGCTTGATGGTTTTTGTGACTGCACTTGAAGAACCTTTCAAAGTTATTGAAATATTCCAGATTGACTGACCTTCATGTCTTAAAGTAATGATGGACTGTCGTTTCTCTTTGCTTATTTGAGCTGTTCTTGTCATAATATGGACTTAGTCTTTTACCAAATAGGGCTATCTTCTGTAAACCACCCCTACCTTGTCACAACACAACTGATTGGCTCAAACGCATTAAGAAATTCAACAAATTAACTTTTAACAAGGCACGCCTGTTAATTGAAATGCGTTCCAGGTGACTACCTCATGAAGCTGGTTGAGAGAATGCCAAGAGTGTGCAAAGTTCTCATCAAGGCAAAGGGTGGCTACTTTGAAGAATCTCAAATATAAAATATATTTTGATTTATTTAACACTTTTTTGGTTACTACATGATTCCATATGTGTTATTTCATAGTTTTGATATCTTCACTATTATTCTATAATGTAGAAAATAGTCCAAATAAAGTAAAACCTAGGAATGAGTAGGTGTGTCCAAACTTTTGACTGGTACTGTATATATTGTACAGAATAAAGAAAGTAAATTATGGGTCAACATCTAAAGATTACTCACAGCATTGATCAAAGCTCAGAACGCTTATTTTCTTGATCTGACAGAGTTCTAATCTCGCCTGCCTCTGCAAACGAGTGGAATTATGAATACAGCCCAGTACATCACTGGGACCGAGCTCCCTGCCATCCAGGACCTCTAAATCAGGTGGTGTCAGAGGAAGGCCCAAAACATTGTCAGACTCCAGCCACCCAAGCCACAGACTGTTCTCTCTGCTGCCGCACGGCAAATGGAACCAACAGGACCCTGAACAGCTTCTACCCCCAAACCATGAGACTGCTAAATAAGACTCCTAAATGGCTACCCGGACTACCTGAATTTACCTTTTTTTGCACTGACTCACTTTCTGGACTCTACCAACATACTCACACATACTTACACTGACACCCCCTCCCCCACACACACACTCACACAACATGCACACACATGCATACTGACGCCACACACACACACACTTTCACATTCACGCAACTTCTACTGTCTATTATCTATCCTGTTGCCTAGTCACTTTAACCCTACCTACAGTATATGTACAGTACAAATATGCTTTTATGCTTGATCTGAAAATGTGGACGGAGGCTTCGTATGGAGGGTGTGACGCAATAGCGGAGCCTCTGGAGGCATGCAGAGGCCAAATCAAGCTCCATACCGAATGGCTGTGTGCCTCTCAAATTTTTTAACAATGCAGAGGGCTCTGTATAGCTCCGCATTGTCATAATTGGTTGACTGTAGGTGAGGGCGGGAGGTCCTGTATATTTTTCTAACTTGATCACTAATAATCATAATAATTTGAGAGTGCTCTTCTTGACCATTGGTGGCCTGATAAATCCTACCCCCGCAAACCTATGTGAACTTTCCTCCACATCTAAATGTGATGAGTTTGCGGCATATTTCAGAGATAAGATAACAAACATTAGGCTGGGTATCAGTCAAGCAAGACCTGATGAGAAGTTTGATGAAATGTGCCCTAACCTACCACACAAAGGCACTATGTATTTATTTTCCCTGGTTGACACAGACATGCTCAGGAAAGTGATATCCCAACTTAAGCCTTCTACCTGCCTTCTCGATCCTATCCCCATCACCTTCTTCAAAACAGTTTTTAATTGCATATCTGAAGAAGTGCAAGCTATTGTTAATCACTCCCTGTTCACAGGCACTTTCCCCACTATACTAAAAATGGCTATAGTCAAACCCCTTCTGAAGAAAAGTAATCTAGATTCTTCAGCTTTTAGCAATTTTCGGCCAATCTCCAACCTTCCATTCTTTTTCTTATTTTTCTTATTATTCTTTTTTTTTAAATACTTTTTTTGGGGGGTAGATCAGCTTTAATATTGCAGATAGATTGTAACTTCCATCAATGTAATTGTCTGCATCACTTCCAATCCCCCATATGTTTTTTTTCTTCTCCAACCTTCCATTCTTAAGCAAAAATGTTTTTTAAGTGCTAACTGTATTTTTGAAAAATTCTAATCTGTTTTTCGGGCCCACCACAGCACAGTGGCAGCCTTACTTCAAGTGGTAAATTATCTTCGAGCCAACACATGCAAAACAGCTCTATGTCCTTGTACTCTTGGATTTAAGTGCTGCTTTCAACACTGTTGACCATTATGCCCTTCTGGACAGAGAGGTGGGTTTGCCTCTCCGGTCCAGTTCTAAATTGGTTTAGGACCTATTTAACCGGTAGTGAGTTTGGTCACCCTTGGTGAACATAAGAAAATACATATCACATGTGGTGTTCCACAAGGTTCGATTTAGGATGTGGTACTGTTTAGTTTATATATGTTACCCTTGGCAGCGTTATCAGAAAGCACAGCATTGATTTTCACTGCTACGCAGACGATACACAACTTTAAATGTCTGTGTCACCAGAGGATTTTAGCTCCACAGATAAATTATTAGACTGTATTAGTGATTTAAATACTTGGATGGCTCATAACTTCCTCCAGCTAAATCAATACAAGACCGAGGTACTTACTGTTGGAGCCAAAGCACAAAGAGAGAATCTGGCCGCACATTTTAATTCACGGGCAATAAAGATAAAACACCAGGTAAAAACCCTAGGTGTTATTTTAGATTCTGATCTCAATTTCGAATCACACATTAGGAATGTGACCAAAATAGCTTTTTATCACCTGAGGAACATTGACAAGGTGCGGCCGTTTCTCTCTCAGGCTGATACAGAGACTCATCCATGCTTTTATTACAAGCAGACTTGACTACCGTAATGCTGTCCTGTCTGGTCTACCCATGAAAGCCATTGGTCAACTGCAAAACATACAGAATGCTGCAGCATGGATACAGACAAAGACCAGATAAAGAGCACACATTACACTGGTTTTAAGGTCTCTGCACTGGCTGCCTATGAGTTTTATAATTAATTTTAAGATGATTCTATTGGTTTTTAAATCAATCCATGATGGTGCACTCCAATACATGTCAAATATGCTTTTAAGTTATGTACCCAGTAGGTCCCTCAGGTCCTCTGGCACTGGCCTTTTAACTATCCCAAAGCCTAGGACCAAGAGGCATGGAGAGGCAGCCTTTAGTTACGCCCCCAGCCTCTGGAATAGCCTGCCAGAGAACCTGAGGGAGCCGAAACTGTGGACATACATTTACATTTACGTCATTTAGCAGACGCTCTTATCCAGAGCGACTTACAAATTGACATATTTAAGAGATCTTAAAACACACCTTTTTAGTTTTGCTTTTCCTTAGGGTGCTTTTTAGTCATTCAGCTTTTATTGTTATTCTTTTAGTTTTTTATCCTCTTGTGTTTGTTGTGTGGTAAATATTTCAGTTTTATTTTTTCAATGTTTATTTTTTCATTTTTTTCTGTGAAGCAGATTGTGTTGCATTCCATGTCTGAAATGTGCTGTATGAATACTGCTTTATTTAATTTGATCTGTATAAACACATCATTTATGGTGATATGGCCTCTGCAGGAGTCAGGGCATTCATACTTCTTGCGCTTCATGGAGCAGTATAGAGCGACGGTTACGTATGTAACCACGGTTATGTGAGCTATTGGATCACTCCAATATGGTATCCTTCCGCTTTCAGATTAGTCCCGTGTACCAGGTAGTGCTGCGGCTGACCCTCTTAAATAGCTGCCGTCGCATTACTCCCACCTCGTGTCCCGCCGTAGATCACCGACAAGAGGATTGGAGTGATCCAATAGCTCACATATCCATGGTTACATACGTAACCTTCGTAATGTAGCACTATATTGGATCATTCCAATATCGTATCACAATACCACATTAATCGGTCAACTAGGCATGGCCAGACGAGCAAAATCCCTTAGGACTGAGCTCAGGGCAGTCATGGTTGCTGTGTCCCTCCATCCCCCTCCAGGGAAGTGGAGGCAACACCCAACACGGCCGTCCCAACCTGGTTGGCGGCAGCAACATTGACTCAATAGTACCTAGCAAAAGTGCTGGACGACGCCCAAATGGCAGAGGCGCAAATTTCATCAAGGGAAACTCCTCGGAGCAGGGCCCACGATGTAGCTACTCCTCTACTAGAATGCGTCACTACAGCAGACGGCAAAGGCCGGCCGGCCAGGTGATATGCTGTAGTAATAGTGTCCACAATCCAATGTGAGAGTCTCTGTTTCGATAGGCTCTTCCCCAGAACTCTCTGACCATAACACACGAACAGCTGATCTGACTGTCATATTGTCTTAGTCCGTGTAACGTAAGTGTCTACTTCCCTCACCGGGCACAGCACACTTGGGGGAAAAGCCAGCCCACTCACAGCCATGGGAGGTGCAGGTCGGGTCTCAGCGGCAGCTGCCACAGGGTCACAGTGAGGAGGGACAACAGGAGGTTGAACCATGGTTGTCTCAGCCAGTATGGGGCTATCAGGAGCAGCCGGTGGCCCATCAAACTGACCATGTCTAGCAAAGCTGTGATCAGGGGAAATAGTGAGAACGCATAAAGTGTCATTGCCGGCCTATCGTGGGTGAGGGCGTCCAAACCGAGAGGGCCTGGAGGGTCCGACATTGAGAACCAGCTGGGACAATTAGTGTTCTCCTGAGATGCAAACAGGTCCACCTGCGCTCTCCCAAACCTTTCCAACAGTTGTAACACAACCTGAGGGTGTAGACTCCAGTCCCCCTCCGTCGGGCCATTTCTCGAAAGCATGTCCGCTGCCCGGTTCAAGACCCAGGGGATGTGCGCTGCCCGCAGTGACGCCAAGCGGATCTGAGCCCACAGTAAGAGCTCCACAGCACCTCCATGAAATTGCTCGGATCTTAATCCCCTCTGGTGATTGATATATGCCACTACCGTGGTATTGTCTGATCTGACCAGGACATGCTTCCCCTCCAAGTAGGGCAGGAGCTGTTGGAGTGCCAGGCGAACTGCCCTGAGCTCCAGCACATTGATGTGCTTGCCACTCCATGGGGGGCTCCAGCATCCGCTCGCTGCCATGCCTCTGAACACCACCCCCCAAGCCGCTAGCGAGTCATCGGTGCACACTAGCTCCCTGCGGTGGACTCTGTTCAGTATCACTCCCTCCAACAGGAAGGAGTGAGAGTGCCATTTCAACAGAATCCTCACACATGCATTTGCCACCGATAGCTGACGATGTCTGTGTCGTCTCTGGTGTAGATGGTGAGAGTTGAACCATCGCTGGTGTGGCTTGAGGTGAAGAAGGCCCAACTTGTTATGTAACACTATATTGGATCACTCCAATATGGTATCCTTCCGCACGGCAGGATACATTCCGAGTAAGAATTTAAGATTAGTCCCGTGTACCGGGTAGTGTTGCGGCTGACCCCCTTAAATAGCTGCCGCACAACTTCCACTTCATTTTCTCGGCACATTCCAGAGAGGATTCGCTTGGTAAGAGCTCTATGTTAGTGTGTATAAGCGCAGAAGTATACCCACAGCTATTCAATAGCTTGGAGAAGCTAGCTAGCTAGCTAGTCTCTCCATCAGGGTGTTCTGCTGTCCCCCCACTCGGTTTGGCTTGTACCATCTCGTTTGGGTTTCGTCCTTGTTTTTATTTCTTGGGACAGTGTACCAACCTGGGCGATACTCGGTTTGGTCTAACAGTATTGCGGCGCTTAGGGTTTGTCTTAGTTGTCTGTGGGACTTTCTGTCCACCGGAACCCTCCCTGTTATAGCCTTCGGGTTCGGGGACCGCGCCTACCCCGCAAGATTGGGAGACTGTATGTTTAGCTTCGGCGGGCTTGCAGTTCTCCAATGAGAGAACCAGGTTATATCTCTCACAGGGCGCAGCCATCTTGCATAGACTCTTGTGTGTTCCACGGTGAATGAGCTATGCAAAGTAGCTAACTTAGTGAGTGGTGAACATTGCAGGACTAAGCACGGTTCTATACACACTTTCCCTTAAGTCCTGCCAACCAGCACCCCCACGTATATAGCAAGAGATAAGCTATAAACGTGGCGTTAGTTACAGCCGACCCACACGTATAAAGCAAGAAATAAGCTATAAACGTGTATGAGGTAGATTGCCCTGCCCCTTCACGGTCAGGCAGTTTACACTGTTTGCTTAATTATTTTTCCACAAGGAAAAGTTACAGCCATTCATGTCTTCTCTCCATCATTCAGATAGTGTATGAGACAAAGGCTGATCCTGTAGGTCCGTAGTAATTTTTACCATTATACAGTATTGCACAGTGTTTACTATAAACAGTATATTACACTGTTGGCTTAATTGTTTCCACAAGGAGAAAGTACAGCCATTCACGTCTCCTCTCCTTCAGATAGTTTATGAGACTAAAGCTGATACTGTAGGTCCCATTTTATTACACAATATTACACTGTTGGCTTCATTTTCCAATAATGGGCTGAGTTTATGTTAGTCCGACCATAGTGAGATTACACTGGTGTTTTTTTCACACAGTTGCTGGGTTGCGATAGTTTTTGTTACACTGTTTTACAGTACAGACAGTAACTATCATCGTTTCCCTTGGAAACTCACATCTCAGCTCTATTCCACTGAGGGTTTCAGTGTGTAGCTGTGTTTACTATAGTTCTGTAGCACTACTTTACAGTACAGACAGTAACTATCCCTTCATTGAAAACTGACAGCTCTATTACACTACTTTTTTCACACAGTGTGTAGCTGGGTTTACTATAGTTTTTCTGTTGCACTACTTACAGTAGGCTACATACAGTAACTATGCTAGTTTCCAGTGACTATCCTAGTTTTCCCTTGGAAACTCACTTTTCAGCGATTACACTGCGGTCTTGCAGAGTGTGTAGCTGGGGTAACTAGTTCCGTTGTACTTACAGTTAAGACAGTAACTATCCTAGTTTCCCCTATTACATAGTGTTTTAGTTTATAGCTGCGTTTGCTATAGTTTTGTTACATTAGTTTACAGTACAGACAGTAACTATTCTAGTTTCCCTTAGAAACTCACATAACAGCTAGATCACACTGCTGGTCTTATGCAGTGTGTAGCTGGGGTTGCCATATTATATTGTTATACTACAGGGTATACTACCCATCTCTTCTTCCCACAGAGAGAAACTACAATTTCCAGTATGGCTTTTTGCTTTGAGAAATGCAAGGTGTCCCTGCCAACAGCAGCATCTAAGAAGGGTGGCACTGCAGTCACCCTGAGGGGCTTACCGTTGGCATTGGCAGCTTCTCACAGGCCCAAAGGACAAACTAAGAGAGGCAAGTGGAGGCCCCATGGGCACTAAATACAGTGATGGAAGGCTATGAACTCCAACTCCAATGCTGGCCAATGCTATAGTTCTGGCGCCTCAAATGTCGCAGGGTCTTCTAGTGTTGACGCCCTGGTTGACTGAATGTTTTCAGATGGAGTGTCAACCAACATCCAAACCCCTCATTCTGGCCAAGGGTTCTGTCTGACAGATACGTTAACCGGCCATTACAATTGTCCACACACGCCCCTCTCGCTGTTGCAGGTGAACTAGGGGCTTCCCCCAGTGTGTTGTGCCCGGCCACAGCAATTGACACTTTTCACAGACTCAGGCAATACGAAAGCTTTATCAGTTTTCATTAACTATGGTGAGAGAGTTTTTGGCCAGGGCCTATCTGACCAGACTCTCACATTGCATGGTGGACACTGTTACTGCAGCATTTCAGCTGGCCCCGGCTCTGAACAAATTAAGGGAATCGTTCACAAACATTGGCACATTCTAAGATCCGATGACAGTATTGGTAATGTGCTTTCGGACCCTCCATTGGTCGTATTCTTGCGGGGCAGAAATCTCAGAGATCAATTGGTAAACTCTGATTTACTACCCCTAAATATCCCTCCAAAACGTCTATTTGCGCCTCTACCGGATGGAAACTACAAGTGTAATGGCTGCGCTCAATGCAATGGCACTTACAAATGTAGATCCTTCAAACACCCCCAAACAGGGAAACAGATCCCAATCAAAGGTGTTATCACATGCTCCACTAAGGCAGTTATTTATCTTATAACTTGTCCTTGTGGTAAAAATTATGTGGGTAAAACAAAACGCGAATTAAAAGTACGAATCTCTGAGCATCGTAGCACCATCAGCTGCAAAAACTCGACATACCCAGTCGTAGCCCACTTTTTGGAAGTGAACCACTCGATTTTGTCCCTATGTTATATCGGCATCGAACATGTCACCCTCCCTAGGAGAGGGGGTGACCTCGACAACTTATTGTTAAAATGAGAGGCTGCCTGGATCTCCCTTCGGTCTCAACGTAGACTTTGATTTGAAGCCATTCTTCTGATTTTGCTATTCATTGTAAATGTTTGTGGGCATATGTAGCCAAGTTGTATCTATGATTGTATGCTATCCATTCATGTTTTTGTATGTTCTGTTTATCTGTGAATTAACCACACCCGGCCATGATTACAGACACCTGTGTGTCCTTTTGTAACAGTTTTGCTTCCGTCCCTCTCCTCGCCCCTAACTGGGCTTGAACCAGGGACCCTCTGCACACATTGCCAACAGTCACCCTCGAAGCAACGTTACCCGTCGCTCCACAAAAGCCCTGGCCCTTGCAGAGCAAGGGAAACAACTACTTCAAGGTCTCAGAGCGAGCAACGTCACTGATTGAAACGCTACTAGCACGCTCCGCTAACTAGCTAGCCTTTTCACACCGGTTACACTTTGACACTATATAAACTAGAGACCTGCAGTGTTTTTCATTATACCCTGATGAAGACCGCTTGTCTGTCGAAACGTTGGTTATTAGGTTATTAAATTATTGCATCTGAGCTCCTAGAGTATGCAGCTCTCCTTTTCTTTTTCATATGGTGCAGGATTCTCAGAAATTGTATTTTGTCTTTCAGGAACTGAAAGCCTGGGACTTTTGAGACATGATGATCCTCGTCAAGGGCATTTGCTGAAATCACAAAGAGAACCAAGTGGAAGTTGTGCTCTTAATCTTGTAAATATATTGTTTACATTCATAAGCATTACTTATGACATTTATATTAGCAAAAATTTGAATGCATAGATTTTAATTAGTATTTCTTGTAATTCTATACATTTTGTGTTGATTTCTGTTCATTCTTTTGTGCTTTTGTACTTGTCTGATGACTCATTTATTTTTTGGGTACTTTTCACCCCTTTTTCTCCCCAATTGGTAGTTACAGTCTTGTCCCATCGCTGCAACTCCCCTACGGACTTGGGAGAGGCGAAGGTCGAGAGCCATGCGTCCTCCGAAACATGACCCTGCCAAGCCACACTGCTTCTTGACACACTGCTTGCTTAACCCGGAAGCCAGCCGCACCAATGTGTCGGAGGAAACACCGTCCAGCTGGCGATCGAAGTCAGCTTGCAGGTGCCAAGCCCGCCACAAGGAGTCGCTAGAGCGTGATGGGAAAAGGAAGTCCCGGCCGGCCAAACCCTCCCCTAACCCGGATGACGCTGGGCCAATTGTGCGCCGCCTCATGGATCTCCCGGTCACAGCCGGCTGTGACACAGCCTGGGATCGAACCCGGGTCTGTAGTGACACCTGTTAGACCGCCGCGCCACTCGGGAGGCCTTGACTCATCTTTTTATGGGTGTTTCCCAGCAGTTTATTACATTTACATTTACGTCATTTAGCAGACGCTCTTATCCAGAGCGACTTACAGTTAGTGAATACATATTTTTTTTTTATACTGGCCCCCCGTGGGAATCGAACCCACAACCCTGGCGTTGCAAACGCCATGCTCTATCAACTGAGCTACATCCCGGCCGGCCATTCCCTCCCCTACCCTGGACGACGCTGGGCCAATTGTGCGCCGCCCATGAGTCTCCCGGTCGCGGCCGGCTGCGACAGAGCCTGGATTCGAACCAGGATCTCTAGTGACACAGTTAGCACTGCGATGCAGTGCCTTAGACCACTGCGCCACTCAGGAGTACGTTAGTATATTGTATCAGGGGTGGCTTCATGTTCAAGCCCCGTTCTACCACACCTGATTCTACTA
The DNA here is from genome assembly GCF_964263955.1 of Coregonus lavaretus. Classification (NCBI taxonomy): domain Eukaryota; kingdom Metazoa; phylum Chordata; class Actinopteri; order Salmoniformes; family Salmonidae; genus Coregonus; species Coregonus lavaretus. The sequence goes on from NC_140009.1 coordinate 24,630,354, forward strand.
ATCAGCTTGTTAGTAGAAACATGTATGGTAGAACAGGGCTTGAACAAAGGCTTGCATACCCTGTGGGTCCTTAAGAGCAGGCTGGACCAGCCCTGATTAATAAGTACTTGTTCCTAAGTTTGATTATTGTAGGTTTGACTGTAATTTGACTGTAATTTCGCTATCCATTCATGTAATTTTTCTTGTTGTTATAAGTCACTATTTTTACAGGTATTCTAAAGTACATTTCCGTGTAAATAGTTTAGTTATTGTTAATGATTTGTGCGTTTCCAGGAGCTTGCTTGATTGTCTTAATAGTGATCTGGGACGTTATTTTAGTTTCTCCAACATTGGCTTAAATGGGTTTCTGTTTTTTTACTTCCCTCTGGAAAATAGGTATTTCAAAGTAGCATCAAATAAAAACTATCATTGATATTATTTGTTTCCATGTGTCATAATTTTGTGTCTTTACTACACTACAACTTACCTACATTTTGCATTAATGTTCATCAGCAACTCATTGAAGGAGCTCTATGCATTGTTTACCAGTTTTCTGTGACTTTTCCACAGATTAAGGGCCACTATGGCACAACTCAATTTTAGGAACGTGTTCCTAATGTTTGGTATACTCAGTTTATGTTCAATGTAACACTGAACGCTACAAAAAAGGCAAATTTCCATCATTAGTCAGGCTTTTAAACGGACACTAGATGGGGTAGCTGTTCAAAGTGAAATGTTTTCATGAATATGTTTCTCTTTTAATCATGTTCATTTTCTTATAGATCTTATGTAAGCTGCACTGCAATTCAGTTTTATTGCAAACTGCCAAAGTGCTCCATTGTGGCACATGTATTTGTATAAATAAAACCTAGCTATCTAATATCTGGATGTAAGCTGATTTCCAACTCTTAAAGGACAACAATAATAGCAATGACAACCTTGGGGATGTAAACTGTTGTGGATTTAGAAACTACAGGTGCTCCTGAGTAGAATGGACCCCCTTTTACTGCAACATAATGTACAGAAAATTGTGTATGGTGCAATATGTATGTCCAATATGAAAAACCGATTGGATTTAAGCTGATGGGCCACACCATAAGGGCCGCCAAATGAGCAGCGACACTCCTCTGGGTGTAAACTCTGTGGATTTTGAAACTAGAAGTGCTCCTGAGTAGAATGGACCCCATTTTTACTGTGACACAATGTAAAGGAAATTGTGTACTATGGTGCAGTATGTCCATATGAAAAATGTACTGAACATTGTGCAATAGGAATTGGCTAATTAACAGTGGGATTCATAAGTGTTTTCTAAAGATGATTATTATAATTATAATATTATTCATATTGTTATTACTATTATTAATAGTAGCATTATAAATAATCTTTTTTTATTTGTATTACTGTTGTTACCATGATAACTATCTAGTTACCATTACTTTCAATGCTGTCAACAATAATGTAAATGCTATAATATTATTTGTGCTATAAAGGCTATTAACTTTACTTTATTCCTTTTTTCATATTGTTAAACAAAATTTCGACTATTTATATAATTTTTCACCATCTTCAGTATGGGACTTTTATTTTGAAAGAAAATGGCCACCCTCATGGCCTTATTCTTGCTTGGTCTTGCTTATTCTTACTGGTCTAATGGAGATGGACCCGAGGTACACTCCTCGACCACTTACCGGTTTCCGGGTCACGGAGGAGGAGGACGGAAAAGAGAGGACATAGGACGGATTTTTAACCGAACGAGAAACCCCCAAAGATTATCCTATGACGTGCACCCCACCTTGTTTCGGCAGAGATACGTTTGAGGAGATGGGAACTCCATTGAAATCGTATAAATGCCGCGTTAATATACTAGTCGGTACTAGGAAACTCGAACATTCAGACTTTCTGATTCGTTTAACGCGGCACGTGTATAACTACAACCAGTTACCAAGTCGGACATTTCAAAATGTTCTAGTTCCGATTAACACATGAACGCAGCATAACGCCCTTTGTGTGTTAACCATGCGTCGTCAATGGGCCGCGCGCTGCATTCTGGGCGATTCTAGGACAAGGAGCTCTCTCCCTCAAGGAGTGAATGGGACTCAATTGGGCGCTAGCTCAAAAACCCAACATTAGCATGAATAACGTGAACAAGAAGTACAGCATTACAAATGTTTTCCGATATGTGAGATAATTAACTTATTCTCTGTAATATCGTATAGCTTTGAAATCATGACATTACATACTGTCGAGGACAATAGGCAGGTTTCTCGACTCATACCCTGACTTTTAGAAAGGATGGCGTGACGATTATCATAGCAACCGTGTGACGCTCATGACAACCTGAACGCGATTGGTCGACAGTCTGCCGGGCGGAGCGTTACGCGTTTCTCTATCGTTTCTCGCTGGTATTATGTCCTCCTCTAATATATCTGGTTTTGGTCACGTGAAACGATTACGAAGATGGTGGAAGTTTCTTTCTTGAAGTGAAGCCGCAAAAGAACCCAAACAGACAGGGATATTGGGGAAAGTTGCCTGTAACGTCTCGTCTTGAACTTCTTCTGCCCTTGGATTCGGGTAAGCGAAACGACCGAGGTGGAAAGTCCTCAACCACAATATTTTGCGAACTCACACTTCCACTGGGCTAGCCAGCCATGACACGAGCTAGCTAGCTTGTTTTTTTTAGCCAGTCGTGCGATTGTGTGGTAACGATCAGTTGCCAGATGACATTTAACACGTAAACAACAACCCCGTTTTAAAAATATTGAAATCAAACTCTGCATCCCGGAGTAGAATGCAGTATATGTAGCAAACATTTAGTTAGCTATCAGATTGTGGAGTTTCAAGGTTGTCATTTCACTAATTTTGAGACCGAGCTAGCCACTCAGCTAGCTAAGCTAACGTTAGCCTCCTTCCTTGTCAAACAGGTCGTCACTAAGCCTTTTTGTCAATGTCATGCGCGTTGACGATAACATGAAATCCTAATGATGGCAAACAAATTGCAGCTATTATTAGCTGTGTTTATGCTGTCCAGCCCTAATATTGTTATTGAGTAAATGCAGTTGGGGATCTCTTGCTGTCATCCGGTCACATTTGTATCCATAACGGCATACTCTGTCATTTCACCAGCCTGGCCCAGCCACTTTGTTTTGTGAGCTGAGGGGTGGGGCATTGTGGGTTATGATGGGTAAGACGGTAGTACTAAGTTCATAGAGCATTTATATTCTTCAAGAATCAAAGCTCTTCCTTTTTGAATGTGACACTGTAACAATTCCATGTTTTTAAAAGTGAAACATGCCTGTGTGTATATCAGTTGATTTTGTCAGTTACATTTACATTTTCTTCTGGGGTGTAAGCATAATAGCATATGTTATTCACTTTTGAATAGTTTATGGAATATCTGACACTTTAACAGAAACATAATAATTGGCTGATGGTGAGTCATCCTTCCTGGTCTCAGCTGATGAGCTCCTGACTTGTTGTGAGTCATTTAGCTGGCTTGCAAAGCAGTCCATCACTGTGAGTAACACACATCCTTTGTCTGTAGGCCGCAGAATCAGTACTGATCAATTATTAACTCTGGGTATAGCCAAAGTGAAAGTTTATCCAGAGCTCTTTCTCTCATTTGCACAGGGGAGATAGGCGAGGAACATACATTATGCAGAAGGACAGTGAAGTAACCACAAACCAGGAAAGAAGACTAGGCTATGCTTCCTGATGCTACTTTCACAAGTGTAACATTCTCTCATGGCATTTTCCAGAGAGCAAGCATTTCTAAATGACTCATATTGTGAGCTCTTGAGATGTGGTTTCGGAATATATTTAGACCCCTAGACTTTTTCCACATTTGGTTACGTTTCAGCCTTTTTCTAAAATTCATTAAATTGTTTTTTTCCCCTCATCAATCTACACACAATATCCCATAATGACGCAGCAAAAACAGGTTTTTGTAAATTTTTCGCGAATTTAGTAAAAAACATAAAAACTGAAATCACATTTACATACACTACCAGTCAAAGGTTTGGACACACCTACTCATTCAAGGGATTTTCTTTATTTTTACTATTTTTTACATTGTAGAATAATAGTGAAGACATCGGAAATATGAAATAACACACATGGAATCATGTAGTAACCAAAAACGTGTTAAACAGATCAAAATATATTTTATATTTCAGATTCATCAAATAGCCACCCTTTGCCTTGATGACAGCTTTGCACACTCTTGGCATTCTCTCAACCAGCTTCATGAGGTAGTCACCTGGAATGCATTTCAATTAACAGGTGTGCCTTCTTAAAAGTTAATTTGTGGAATTTCTTTCCTTCTTAATGTGTTTCAACCAATCAGTTGTGTTGTGACAAGGTAGGGGGGTATACAGAAGATAGCCCTATTTGGTAAAATACCAAGTCCATATTATGGCAAGAACAGCTCAAATAAATAAAGAGAAACGACAGTCCATCATTACTTTAAGACATGAAGGTCAGTCAATATGGAACATTTCAAGAACTTTGAAAGTTTCTTCAAGTGCAGTCGCAAAAACCATCAAGCTCTATAATGAAACTGGCTCTCATGAGGACCGCCACAGGAATGGAAGACCCAGAGTTACCTCTGCTGCAGAGGATAAGTTCATTAGAGTTACCCGCCTCAGAAATTGCAGCCCAAATAAATGCTTCACAGAGTTCAAGTAACAGACACATCTCAACATCAACTGTTCAGAGTGGACTGTGTGAATCAGGCCTTCATAGTCGAATTTCTGCAAAGAAACCACTACTAAAGGACACCAATAATAAGAAGAGACCTGCTTGGGCCAAGAAACACGAGAAATGGACATTAGACAGGTGGAAATTTGTCCTTTGGTCTGGAGTCCAAATGTGAGATTTTTGGTTCCAACCGCTGTGTCTTTGTGAGACGCGTGTGGGTGAATGGATGATGTCCACATGTGTAGTTCCCACCGTAAAGCATGGAGGTGTTATGGTGTGGGGGTGCTTTGCTGGTGACACTGTCTGTAATTTATTTAGAATTCAAGGCACACTTAACCAGCATGGCTACCACATCATTCTGCAGCGATACGCCATCCCATCTGGTTTGGGCTTAGTGGGACTATCATTTGTTTTTCAACAAGACAATGACCCAACACACCTCCAGGCTATGTAAGGGCTATTTTACCAAGAAGGAGAGTGATGGAGTGCTGCATCAGATGACCTGGCCTCCACAATCCCCTGACCTCAACCCAATTGAGATGGTTTGGGATGAGTCGGAAGGCAGAGTGAAGGAAAAGCAGTCAACAAGCGCTCAGCATATGTGGGAACTCCTTCAAGACTGTTGGAAAAGCATTCCAGGTGAAGCTGGTTGAGAGAATGACAAGAGTGTGCAAAGCTGTCATCAAGGCAAAGGGTGGCTATTTGAAGAATCTCAAATATAAAATATATTTTGATTTGTTTAACACTTTTTTGGTTACTACATGATTCCATATGTGTTATTTCATAGTTTTGATGTCCTCACTATTATTCTACAATGTAGAAAATAGTAAAAATAAAGAAAAACCCTTGAATGAGTAGGTGTGTCCAAACTTTTGACTGGTACTGTAAGTATTCAGACACTTTACTCAGTACTTTGTTGAAGCACCTTTGGCAGCAATTACAGCCTCAACTCTTATTGGGTATGATTCTACAAGCTTGGCACACCTGTATTTGGGGAGTTTTTCCCATTCTCTGCAGATCCTCTCAAGCTCTGTCAGGTTGAATGGGGGCGTTGCTGCACAGCTATTTTCAGGGATGTTAGATCAGGTTCAAGTCCGGGCTCTGGCTGGGCCACTCAAGGACATTTAGAGACTCGTCCCGAAGCCACTCCTGCGTTGTCTTGGATGTGTTTTTAGAGTCGTTGTCCTGTTGGAAGGTGAACCTTCGGCCCAGTCTGAGGTCCTGAGCGCTCTGGAGCAGGTTTTCATCAAGGATCTCTCTGTACTTTGCTCCATTAATCTTTCCTTCGATCCTGACTAGTCTCCCAGTCACTGCCGCTGAAAAACATCCCCACAGCATGATGCTGCTACCATCATGCTTCACCGTAGGGATGGTGCCCGGTATTCTCCAGACGTGACGCTTGGCATTCAGGCCAAAGAGTTCAATCTTGGTTTCATCAGACCAGAGAATCTTGTTTCTCATGGTCTGAGAGTCCTTTAGGTGCCTTTTGGCAAACTCCAAGCGGGCTGTCATGTGCCTTTTACTGAGGAGTGGCTTCCGTCTGGCCACTCTACCATAAAGGCCTGATTGTTACAGAGATGGTTGTCCCTCTGGAAGGTTCTCCCATCTCCACAGAGGAACTCTGGGGCTCTGTCAGTGACCATCGGGTTCTTTGTCACCTCCCTGACCAAGGCCCTTCTCCCCCAATTGCTCAGTTTGGCCGGGCGGCCAGCTCTAGGAAGAGTCTTGGTGGTCCCAAACTTCTTCCATTTAAGAATGATGGAGGCCACTGTTTTCTTGGTGTCCTTCAATGCTGCAAACATTTTTTGGTACCCTTGGCCAGATCTGTTCCTCGAGACAATCCTCTCTCGGAGCTCTACGGACAATTCCTTCGACCTCATGGCTTGGTTTTTGCTCTGACATGCACTGTCAATTGTGGGGCCTTATATAGACAGGTGTGTGCCTTTCCAAATCATGTCCAATCAATTGAATTTACCACAGGTGGACTCCAATCAAGTTGTAGAAACATCTCAAGGATTATCAATGGATGCAGGATGCACCTGCGCTCAATTTCGAGTCTCATAGCAAAGGGTCTGAATACTTATATAAATAAAGTATTTCTGTTTTTTATTTTTAATAAATGTGCAAACATTTCTAAAAACCTCTTCACTTCATTATTATGGGGTATTGTGTGTAGATTGATGAGGGGAATAAATAATGTAATCAATTTTAGAATAAGGCTGCAACGTAACAATGTGGAAAAGGGGTTGGGGTCTGAATACTTTCCGACTGCACTGTAGATGTCAATAGGTCTAAGTAAACCCAGACCGCAGAGCTTTTGTTTTTAGGAATCATAGTATCAATCACACATCTATTTATGATTTTGTATATTTATTTAAATAAATAAAAATTACGTCTCAGCTGAGTAAATTGGACTCCCAGACTCTGATCTACTTGTAGTGAGGACTAGTAAGATAATGCCTGGTACCAGCATAATCTTTTATGTTTAATAGCAATATAATTTTATTACCATTCAAAAGAGGTCAATGTGTTTTTATTCGCTGGGTGGTTAACTAATATAATGCTGACCATGATATTTTATACTCTTGTTACATTACACCTATAAAGATTAGATAACCCTCTGTATGTAACAGTGTAAAGCATTTGTCATAATGCATTGAACAAAAATAGAATTCCTAGACTGTGGATGGAAAGGCTATGACTTGCATTGTATGGAATGTGCTTTGGGCCATTGAATTAATGGTTGACTGAATGTGTGTTTGTTTGTTGCAGGTAGCCAGCCCTATGTCATGGCCTCCAGCATTGCTAAACCAGGCCCTGGGAATGGCTACCCCATGAAGGCACAACTGCAAATCATGGGTTGGTTCATGATCCTTGTAATTTTCATAATACGTAGTCTATTCATGTCATATTTTAGAATTCTTCAGAATGGAAATTAAAAGGTTAAATTTTGAGAATTAGTATACGTGCTGTAGTGTCTATGATTTATAGTTCCCTTATTTTTTATTTTGGTATTGAAGTCAGTTGCATAGCCATGTTTTGTATTGTAGTGTAAGGGTATAGTCCATAGCAAACATAGGAAATTCTGTTTCTCAGGGTGTGGACTGTTTATTTACAGAATTGACCTGAAGTGCTATCAAACTAACTTCTACCAGACAGTCTAACTTCTAGCTCTGCCCTAATTGACAACACTTGTTTACATCCCCTCAGTGCTATCAGCAAAACTGAAAGAAAACAGGAAGAACTGGTTTGGTCCCAGTCCATATGTTGAAGTGGCAGTTGATGGCCAGTCCAAAAAGACAGAGAAATGCAACAACACCCACAGTCCCAAATGGAAGCAGCCGCTAACAGTGTAAGTTGTCGTTGTGTTATTGATGACAGTCAGTGTTGAGAACAAGGAACGTCCTCTTAATTGAACAACTACAAATTCTTTACACAAGTGGCAGGTGTAACTGCCAGAATAAAGGGAACACCAACATAAACAGTCTTAATAGGGCGTTGGGCACCACGAGCCAGAACAGCTTCAATGCACCTTGGCATAGATTCTTTAAGTGTCTGGAACTCTATTGGAGGGATGCCACACCATTCTTCCACGAGAACTTCCATTATTTGGTGTTTTGTTCATGGTAGTGGAAAACGCTGTCTCAGGCACCACTCCAGAATCTCCCATATGTGTTCTATTGGGTTGAGATCTAGTGACTGAGATGGCCATGGCATATGGTTTACATCATTTTCATGCTCATCAAACCATTCAGTGACCCCTCGTGCCCTGTGGATGTCATCCCCTGGGGACATAGCCACAGTGGCCAAAATAATGGCCTGCCCAGCATTTTTATACGTGACCCTAAGAATGATGGGACGTTCATTGCTTAATTAACTCAGGAACCACGCATGTGTGGAAGCACCTGCTTTCAATAGGGCCCCGTGTAGCTCAGTTGGTAGAGCATGGCGCTTGCAACGCCAGGGTTGTGGGTTCGATTCCCACGGGGGGCCAGTATGGAGAAGAAGAAAAATGTATGCACTCACTAACTGTAAGTCGCTCTGGATAAGAGCGTCTGCTAAATGACTCAAATGTAAAATATACTTTGTATCCCTCATTTACTCAATTGTTTCCATTATTTTGGCAGTTACCTGTAGTAGTGCCAAGTGCCAACACATCCACACAATCAATCCCTTCATTGTATAGCTCTGGACTCTTACTCTACTGGCCCTTCTTATATTAGAGTGGGCCCCCCTCCTATTTCAGTGTGTCATACTATGGTGTAGTAAGCTGATGGGCCTTGTAACTCTATTTTCCTGCAAGCATTCAAGTTTTAACTAGGCAGCTGTTATAGTAGGCATGGACACTTGCGTCTAGTCTCCACGCTAACACTGTTGAAACATTTCTTCAAATGATATAATAATAATAATAGTAATAATGTATTCAACATTTATAGCGCTATTCATTACATAAATAATCTCAAAGTGCTTTAAGGCAACAAAAAAGACAAGCAATTTAGAAAAATAACAGAATTAGATGTTCACCATAGACGATCATCTAGACGCTTTCATATATTACTGCTATATTTACAGTGAATTAACTGTCATCTTCATTGTCTGTCTTTCATCTCGTCAATAGAATTGTCACTCCTTTTAGCAAGCTAATCTTCCGAGTATGGAGTCACCAGACCTTGAAGTCGGACATAATGTTAGGCATGGCAACTCTGGAGGTCAGCGAAACACTCAAAGCCAACGACATGAAAAGTGAGTGCCTTCCTTGTATCATGTTATGCATACCTTGCTTGGCTATGTGATGAAGGCCTGTACTGTGTCTGTGTGCTAGTTCTCACACACAACACGGCACAGGCACCACTCTCTGCATTGAGGCAGATGAGATTACTTTCCTCTCATAAAGAGTAAATTCAGTCCACTGCCAATTTTCTAAACACATGTAAGCCAAACCAGATGGAAAATATCACATCACTCTCCTATTTTGATGATCGGTAAACAATGATAACTTTGGTTTGAAGTAGGATAATTACTTTGTTCCTAATGGCTGTATATTTGCTAACAGAACTCCTCTGTTTTGATTGGTTGGTTTCCTTGCCTCTTATGGGGATTCTCTCTCCATTACTTTTTCCATCCACTAGTTTGTTGAATGTATATTTGATAAGGTGATAACAAGAGAGAAACATTGGTCATAGTCTATGTGGTGTACTATCCATGCAGTACTGTCCCTCCTGTAGCTTAGTTGGTAGAGCATGGCGCTAGAAACGCCAGGGTTGTGGGTTCAATTCCCACAGGGGGCCAGTATGAAAAATGTATGCACTCACTAACTGTAAGTCGCTCTGGATAAGAGCGTCTGCTAAATGACTAAAATGTAAATGTAATGTCCCAAACTCATTAAGAGTCCTGGTGGAAAGTGGCAGACAAAAATGATTCAAAGTGTTGATAAAGACTTTTGACAGGCGAGGAGCTGAGCGGAAGGAGGGTTTTTATTACATAACCAATACTTTTGTTCCATGTTTTTTTCCCCAGTCTCTGAGGTGGTGCAGACGCTGCAGCTGAGTGCAGACAGAGACCAGACAGATGTTGTGGGGGACCTGTCTGTCTGTCTGGATGGCATGCAAGTGGACCCAGAGATGTTTGCCTCTGCTGCCGAGGCTAACACCCAAAGTGAGTCTGTGAAATGTTATCCACAGTGTTGTCTGTAATGATTTGTAGGGCGCGTTATGGTTTTCCCAACTTGCCCAGAAAATAAGCTCCAGCTTCCCCTCAGTACGTTCAGTTCCCAACTCTGTGTTTCTGGATCTCAGGTACATCGAATGGGGAATCGCAACAGAATGGGGATGATGTGAGGTAAGCATATTATTCATGGTTACTGTGGTAATGATGCTCTTGCTTATATTTGTATATGGGCACTGTCTTGTCAGTGCTCCAAAGTTAATAGTTGATCTTGTGGCAGGCGGAGTAGAGACGGCTCTCCTTCTGTGGATGGTTTGGAGCACAGAGCTTCCCCAAATGGTCGTGTGGTCACAGTGAATGGCACAGGGTCTTGCAAAGGGTCTCCCTCTCTGTCAGCAGGGGGCTCCAGGGGTAATCCTCTACGGCCCCCCAGGCCCTCTCGACCCCCTCCACCCACCCCGCGCAGACCAACCTCCTCTCCAGGTGAGGCGGTCAACATCATAACCCATCTTAAAACCAACAGCAATGCTCCTGGGGATTTATTGGCATAATATTTTGCTTTATTTGTCCACAATTGAAGCATTTGTCAGATAATGGCAGAAAAGGACACTACATTACATTTACAATACACTAGATGGTTTTGTTTTCTCAAACTCACTCAATCTTCTTTTCTCATTCACTGGTTCACAGCAGCATCCTCTAATGGATCCATTCCAACTGAAGAAAGTGATGGCCCCAGCATAGAGACCCCAGTCTGTACACCTGCAGTACCAGACCCTAACGCCCCACCCCCTACACACGACCAGAGCCAAGCAATAGCAGCCAGCCAAGCAGACAGTGTAACCCCAGGACCCCCCAGAGCCCCCGCTGTCGCCGCAGGCCCATTGCCTCCTGGGTAAGGGTCAAACCATCCATGGTGATCTGGCTGGCAGAAACACACTGTTAGTCAGTTTGTGTTGTCAATACAACTCCACCCTCAGGATCATCTTATTGTTATGCGCTGTTAAAAAAACTCAAGCGAGATTGGAATGCGGCTGTTGTCGTGACTGCTTTCAAACTGCAATGACCTGTTATTATTGCTCCAGGATTACATAGTCTCATCACTTTAATACTTTAACTCTACCCTACCTGCCGTGACTTGAATTTCTGCTTTTGAAGCTGGCTGACTGATGTTGTAAATGTTTTAATTTTCTTTGAATCACATGTTCCTGTGAAGATGGGAGCAGAGGGTGGATCAGAATGGAAGGCTGTATTTCGTAGATCATGTGGAAAAGAGGACAGCGTGGGAGCGGCCTGAGCCTCTACCTTCTGGGTAACTCCTCTTACATATCCTGTGTCTTTTTCCTATCCACGTATTTACACCAGTTCACAAGACAAGCAGAGAATAGTGTGTTTGTTACTAGAGGATACTAAATGCCAAAGCTCTTTATATAGCCTCCCCTGTTCCTCTTTGCCCTGTATGTAGGTGGGAGCGGCGAGTGGACCCCATGGGCAGGGTCTACTTTGTAGACCACATCACGAGAACTACCACATGGCAACGGCCCACCATGGAGACGGTACGGAACTATGAACAGTGGCAGCACCAACGCAACCAGCTACAGGGTGCCATGCAGCAGTTCAACCAGCGCTTCATATTTGGAGTGAATGGGGTAAGTGGGAACTCTGACTGGTCAAACCAAGTGCTCCGCTCCTACAATAACAGTACTGAATAGGTGTGAAACACTCAACAGATGAAGAGTTTAATGGGATACTTTGGGATTTTGGCAATGAGGCCCTGTATCTACTTCCCCAGAGTCAGATGAACTCGTGGATACCATTTTTATGTCTCTGTGTCCAGTATGAAGGAAGTAAGAGGTAGTTTCACGAGCCAATGCTAACTAGCGTTAGCGCAATGACTGGAAGTATTGACTTCCAGTTAGCCTAGCGGTTAGAGCATTTGGCCAGTAACCGAAAGGTTGCTTGTTCGAAAACCTGAGCCGACAACATGAAAAATCTGTCTGTGCTCTTGAGCAAGGCACTTAACCCTAATTTGCTCCAGGGGTGCTGTTTTACTATGGCTGACTGTAAAACAACACATTTCACTGCACCTATCTGGTGTATGTGACAATATAAAGATCTTTATTTTATTTTTTTGCTTCTCTTAACTCTTTTATACATATTGGGCTGTAAACAGTTTGTCCTTTTTCAGTTGGGGATATTTAACCAATCTTTATCAGTTGATATTTAACTTAACTGTTTTTATATTATTATCTTTATCTTGTCTTGTGCACTGAAGCTCCAGGACCAGGTTCCAGCCACTGAGAACAAGCAGTTTGATCCCCTGGGCCCACTGCCACATGGATGGGGTAAGATCTCACTCACTACCTCACATGAAAAGGTCACAGATTAATCTGTTTTCTAGACTTTTGAATGAATTGATCATTTTACCTAAACTATTCTGTTTCATCCCATTTACGTTCTCAGAGAAAAGAACTGACAGCAACGGGAGAGTGTACTTTGTCCAACACACCACACGGACTACACAGTGGGAGGACCCTCGCACTCAGGGGTGAGAAGTTAATCTGTACTACTCTTAGTACAGATATGTATCCTAACAGCTACTTTTAACCTCAGTGGGGCTAGCCTGGCACACCTAGAACAGGGTAAGATTAGCTCGGTCCCTGGGTCTAGTACTCTCCACATGCCCATACACTGGAATTGAAGTGTAAATTCAGACATTGTGCAGATCTGTATCCTACTGTATGTCCCTGTATTATGTTGACACTCTGTCTCTCCCTTAGGCTGCTGAATGAGAAGCCTCTTCCAGAGGGCTGGGAGATGAGGTTCACGGTCGACGGCATCCCATACTTTGTGGACCACAACAGGAGAGCCACTACGTACATCGACCCTCGCACTGGAAAATCCTCACTGTACGTCCCAACTTTACAGTCACTTATCAAAGCATTGGACTACCTCTCTGACTAAACAATTTTTCTTTGAGGCCATAGTTTAGACTAAAACTAGGCTCTTTGTAGCAAACACGGGTCTGTTTCATAGGCACTAGTTTTGACTCCAGTGATGGAACTGTTGCTAATAATAATAATAACGCTTTCTTTCTGTACCCAAAATGTCAAATTAGGATGACTAATATGGGCTGAACAGATAATGTACTGTCTGTCTGTGTATCTTTTCAGTATTCTAATGAGCCACACCTGAGGGATGATATTGGTGTACTGTCAACATGACTGCTCTCTGTTTAACAGTGACTATGCTGTGCTCTATTCCCCAACTAACAGGAATAACATGTTTGGTGCCTTTCACAGGAATGCTGTTTCAGTCTGCACACCTGTAGCCTGCTTTGGCTTAAACATTTATCATTATCTGTTTAGTCTGCGCAGTGTAGTGAAAACACAACATTTTCTGACTGTCTGGGGTCTATGGTTTGACGTTCTTCTATAGTTCTACTACACTATAGTAAAAGCCAGGTAATCTGACAGAAAGCTGATTCAGTATTTGGTCCATGATGCGTGACTGAATGTATGCCTTTTCCTTCCCTCACTCTCTCCAACAGTGAAAATGGGCCCCAGATTACTTACGTTCGAGACTTTAAAGCCAAAGTCCAGTACTTCAGATTCTGGTGCCAGGTAGGTGTCATGCCTTCTGAGTTTGAGTGGTTAAACAGTGACATTGTTTTTATGGTCAACAGAACAGCATGAATTCTAATGCACAGTGACCCAATGAAATGAAAACAACGACCCGCTATTTCTGTTGGCACGTTTGGAAAAAAATAATATGCTTCAAAATCACTTATGATTTCCTCTTCTTGTCCAGCAATTGTCAATGCCTCAGCACATAAAGATCACTGTCACCCGCAAAACCTTGTTTGAGGACTCGTTCCAGCAAGTGAGTAAACATCCTCCCAAATGAGCATGTTGACATTGACATATGTTGTCCATATTAATTTGACTCTCTCCATTGTAGATAATGAGCTTCAATGCACAGGACCTCCGCAGGAGACTATGGATCATATTCCCTGGGGAAGAAGGCCTTGATTATGGAGGGGTGGCAAGGTAAAGTTATAATGTACTCTTTTCAATTACTCCCATGCAGTTATTGCACCCAATAAATAATAAGTAATTCAGTGGCGGTCCGTGCCGTTTAAGATTAGGGAGGACGATTCCTTTCTTTTTTTATGAGCATGGCCTTATTTCTATTACAGCATATTGGATGACTGTCATTCATATTCCATTCACCCAGTTCAATGTAACATAGATAGGTTTAGGCTACTACATGATACTCGAATTTGCCCTATACCCATCATGAGGTTGCTACAACCTAGCCTATGAATTAAAGTTTACAACGTAGGTGCAGAGGTCGAGAGACAAATTGGAGTAATCAAGGTGACAGTGACACATTCAATACCGCCTTGCACACTCTCCTGCATCTAGCTGATCTAGGGTGTAATCGCTAGTCCAAACGTTTTGCAACTAAACGAGAGTTTCTATTCGACAAATTCAGGTCTATCCTAGGGATGTGGCGGCCATCACATTTTGTCAGATGGTGATTGTCAAGCAAATAACTTCCTGTCTCACAGTAATTGACCGTTATTTTAGCATCTCCTGGTTTCCACACATAGCCTGATGCAGACATTTGGAACATCTACATTTAAAAAAGTAAAATAAATCCATGTCATATAGCCTACACCGACACAATAAATCCATTCTTTATTTTAGACGGGTCTAAAGAAACATGATATGAAGAAAATGTAGTCTATTTCAGAAGAACAGAATAGCATACTCCTTATGTTAGGCCCTGATCTGGCTATGCCATGGCTGTGGGTTACACTAGTTTAGCAGATAAGATTTGCTTAGAATTCCGTGGCATTATTTTATATTATTTTAATAGGATGAAGAATACAATTGAAAATAGATAAATAAAATAGAAAGGATATTTTCTCCAAACGATTTGAGGGAGTGCACACATGCGGCTATTCTGTGTTGAGCGGTTAGCAAAGAAACAGGTCCTCCTATATGCTTAATTTAGAGTTACCCGGCGGCCGTAATGCCCCCTAAAAAAAATCCATGCCTTTTGCGGCCAGTGGCCGTTGTGCCCTTGGGCTGAATATAATAATTATAATTCCTTTCTCCCGGCTGCATGCTCCGAAGCACCTCTCACTCATATGGCTCTCTCAGATACTGTCGCTCAATTCTTATTAGCCAATGCCGTCACATGATCGGGTCTTTCTCACAGGCTACAAGTGAAGACCGACACATCGGGGACGCAACTGCGCACTTCCTTATCCAATTCCTAGGCGCATATTAAAGATATTGGAAGAACTGTCCACATTTACTTTTCGTCAGCCAACAAGATGAGTAAGCCTAACAAACAGCAAAAGCACTAGCCTATGTCAATCTACTATCCCCGTAGCACAAAAGTTGACCTTTTCTGTGCGATAAATAAATATTCCAAACATAGTCTGGGACAGTTGTGGGATGCGGTAGTTCCCAAATTAATACAACCACTAGCATCAAAAAAACGTTTTTAAGCAACAAGGCTAACGCAACAGATCAGAACGTTTAGCTTAAAATGTTGATAAACTATTAGGTTATTTCTTCACATTATAAGCGCAGCAATGCGCACATGGCAGTAGGCTATAAGCGCGAATGCTCCAAAATACAATTAATTTGCGGGAAAACACCATTCTCAAAAGTGACCGTAAATGCAATAATGCATTTATTATAAATGTGCATTTTTATGTGGAAAATTATCTTCCCCAATCTTGAAACTCACGCGCTGCGTGTGTATGCCAGTTAGGCTCTACACCCATTGTAAAGCGGATTAATGTGCTTTACTTTAAGAAGTTATTTGGACACTTTAGTTGTGATACAAACCTTATCAAAACATATATATGGGCTAGGCTACATGAGGTGTGCGACTATGATTTGAAAAAGTTGAGCTGTTTCTTTAATAATAATAATAATAATAATAATAATAATAATATGCCACTTAGCAGACGCTATTATTCAAAGCGACTTACAGTCATGCGTGCATACATTTTTGTGTATGGGTGGTCCCGGGGATCGAACCCACTACCCTGGCGTTACAAGCACTGTTCTCTACCAGCTGAGCTACATAGGACCACACTTACTTACTACACACAAGCTGGGCATCATTCACAAGTGACAATATATAATTCTCAAGTGATAGGCTAATATTGTCACCCATCAGACTATTCTTGATTTAGTTTGTCTTTACATATACTAAATAATATGTGTGAAATTTGTTTTGATTTAGAATGGATCATTAGGGGCAGGGAGAAAAAATACATGTCGTCTATGCACTTAAATAGCGAATGGAGGATTATTTTTCCTTGGTTCATTTTCATGCCAGCCATGTGGGCTATACTCCTGTTGTAAAGAGAAGCAATGTCCTTAATATTAGGAAAGTTGAGAAATAAATATAGAGGCCTAGCCTATAGAAAGCTGATGGGATCTTCCTCTTTTTAATAGAGGCCATCACAATTCTCACGCAATTGCATAGCCTATAGAAATGTTGCGCAACATGAGCTCATGGGCTGTCATGAAGTGTTTGATTCGATTTTTTATCACATTTGCATTGATGTCAGAGTGATTAGAGGGACAATAGAGTGCTGAGTACCAGGCAGTTAGCAAGTTTGGTAGGCTACTAATGACCATCGGCAGCATCAGAGCTTGAAGAAGCCTAATTACTGTGACTAAACAGTCACGTGGAATTTGACTGCCGTCATGACTTGTGAACCACCGGTGTGGCGGTAATACGGTCACCGTAACAGCCCTAGTCCATCCACGTTTAGTTCCGTTTGCTTCTTTTAAGAAATGTTTTGCAACAGAATTGGCGGAATGAATACACCCCTGATCACCCGCACACACAGTTCCCTTTCATAGCAGCCATACAAACAGCATCATCACATCTACGTGCTCTCTTCCTCTCACATTTTCCCTTCGCTTGTGGACTTCAGTGCACAACACAAAAGCGGTCTGTGACCAGGCAAAAAAAAACTCTCCAAGCCAAACCTTTATACAATAACCACTACACACAACCTACATCATTGTCACCATATCTGCTAACATCATAGTCAACATACAGTGCTATGAAAAAGTATTTTCCCCCTTTCTAATTTTCTCTACTTTTGCATATTTGTGATACTGAATGTTATCAGATCTTCAACCAAAACCTAATATTAGATAAAGGGAACATAAGTGAACAAATAACACAACAATTACATATTTATTTCATAAACAAAGTTATGCAACACCCAATTCCCCTGTGTGAAAAAGTAATTGCCCCCATACACTCAATAACTGGTTGTGCCACCTTTAGCTGCAATGACTCCAACCAAATGCTTCCTGTAGTTGTTGATCAGTCTCTCACATCGCTGTGGAGGAATTTTGGCCCACTCTTCCATGCAGAACTGCTTTAACTCAGTGACGTGTGGGTTTTCAAGCATGAACTGCTCGTTTCAAGTCCTGCCACAACATCTCAATTGGGATTAGGTCTGGACTTTGACTAGGCCATTCCAAAACGTCCAATTTGTTGCCTTTTAGCAATTTTCATGTAGACTTGATTGTGTGTTTTGGATCATTGTCTTGCTGCATGACCCAGCTGCGCTTCAGCTTCAGCTCACAGACGGATGGTCTGACATTCTCCTGTAGAATTCTCTGATACAGAGCAGAATTCATGGTTCCTTCTATTAAGGCAAGTCGTCCAGGTCCTGAGGCAGCAAAGCATCCCCAAACCATCACACCACCACCACCATGCTTGACCTTTGGTTTGATGTTCTTACTGTGGAATGCAGAGTTTGGTTTTCGCCAGGCATTACTGGAACCATGTCGTCCAAAAGGTTATACTTTTGAATCATCTGTCCATAGAACGTTATTCCAAGAGTCTTGATGATCATCCAGGTGCCTTTTGGCAAACTTGAGTCAACTTTTTGGATGAGATGGGTCCCATTATGCCTGGCGAAAACCAAACACTGCATTCCACAGTAAGTCAAGCATGGTGGTGGTGGTGTGATGGTTTGGGGATGCTTTGCTGTCAACTTTAAGTCAACTTTGGAAATGGCAGGGCGATTTCTGCATAGTGCATCTTTTAATGTTTCACTATTTTTTTTAGTTTTATGAAATTCACTGAGTAGGATGGTCCTCCTCTGAGGAGCCTCCACTGAAGTTATTGTAGTGGTGAAGGTACCTTCTGTGCCCCCTGGTCAAGGTTTGAGCTGCTTGAATAACCTTGTAAAACATCCTAGATAAGAGTGGTTGTCTACCAGTTGATATTTGACCCAGTTATGAAGTATGGTGTTAACTGGATACTTGCAGAGAGATTTTGTATTGTGATGAAATATACATTTCTCTCTTTGTAGGGAGTGGTTCTTCCTGCTCTCTCATGAGGTGCTGAACCCCATGTATTGCCTGTTTGAGTATGCTGGGAAGGACAACTACTGCCTGCAGATCAATCCTGCCTCCTACATCAACCCTGACCACCTCAAGTACTTCAAATTCATCGGACGCTTCATCGCCATGGTGACTGTTCTTAGTCACTACGTTTTTCAACTGCAATGTGACATTTATGAATGCAAACATCTGCTGATGCAGTTGTTCTGCATTTTTTTTACATTAACCTCCTGATCTCTTTTCCCAGGCTCTTTTCCACGGGAAGTTCATTGACACAGGCTTTTCACTGCCGTTCTACAAGCGCATGCTGAACAAGCCATGGGCACTAAAAGATCTAGAGTCCATTGACCCAGAATTCTACAATTCTCTCATCTGGATTAAGTGAGTCTTCTGAGGAAGCTGTACTGAAATTAACTTTGGTTGTAATGGATATACATGTTTGTTTAATGTTTTGGTGGCTGTGATGAACACACATTTAACTTCATGGCCCCATTTTTCTTGATGACAGTTGTTTTCCATTTTGGGTCACTGATACATGTCTTTGTCATCTGTTGTACACTTCAGGGAGAACGACATCGAGGAGTGTGGCCTGGAGATGTACTTCTCTGTGGACAAAGAGATTCTGGGTGAAATCACCACTCATGAGCTTAAGCCGGATGGAGGAGAGGTCCTGGTCACTGAGGAGAACAAGGAGGAGTATATCAGGTCTGTCTTAGCTAATGGCCTCCCCCCACCCCCCTTCTCTTAGTACCTCTGACTCCTTTTCACTACTGTCCTGATGTGTGGTGCCTTGATGGTCTGTGTTTCTCCCCCCAGGCTTGTAGCAGAGTGGAGGTTGTCCAGAGGTGTGGAGGAGCAGACCCAGGCCTTCTTTGAGGGCTTCAACGAGGTCCTCCCACAGCAGTACCTGCAGTACTTTGACGCCAAAGAACTTGAGGTACGAGTCTTCGTTTGGGCTACTTATTTATACCAGGTTCCCCATATTCACTCTGGTAAAGATGAGAGTTGTTGTTCCAACTCTCATGTACCAGTGAGCCAATTGTTACTTGTCCACTTCCTGCAGGTGATGCTGTGTGGGATGCAGGAGATCGACCTGGCAGACTGGCAGAGGAACACCATCTACAGACACTATGCACGCAGCAGCAAGCAGGTCCTCTGGTTCTGGCAGGTCAGTGTTACCCATCTCTCCTCACCAGTACTACAATCAGGTGCCACATCTCCTCAGTATCATTAAATTCAGATCACGCACCAAAGAACAAGTATGAACATACTGTACCCTCCTGGACTTCCCTTCCAGCTCATCAAAGAGATGGACAACGAGAAGCGGATGAGGCTCCTCCAGTTCGTCACAGGCACCTGCCGCCTTCCTGTCGGAGGCTTTGCTGACCTATTGGGTAAGGAATACAACCGACAGGGGTGAAATATAATGAAATATAACATTATGCCATTTTTACCTGTAAGTAGATGGGTTAGTGACTTACATATTTGGTTTTGTAGGGAGCAATGGCCCACAGAAGTTCTGCATCGAGAAGGTGGGAAAGGAGAACTGGCTACCCAGAAGTCACACCTGGTGAGTACTGTATGGATGAGTCAAGGTTAAAACAGAGTAAAGGCTTCACTCGACAGATAACTAACCTGCCTCTATTTCCCCCTTCTCTAGCTTCAATCGATTGGATCTGCCTCCTTACAAAAGCTACGAGCAGCTGAAGGAGAAATTGATGTTTGCGATTGAAGAGACGGAGGGCTTTGGGCAGGAGTGATCCAGCAACGGATCAATAGACAGAGGAGTGTGGTCTTCATTTGTCAGTGTTTAAGCCTGGGAGCCTCTTGAAGACCAGCGTGTGTTTGTGTGTGCTTGCCAGTGTTTCCCCTATATGCATTTAGCAGTGGCGCAGTGGCGCACCGACGCTACCTCCTGCATTTTTTTATAATGTGGAGGCATAGATGTATGCCCCAGGAAGACCCCATCCACCTCCCCCCGCAAACTCTGCCACCGCTGTAGAAAATAATCCTAGGGGAAACACTGAGTGCTGTTGAAGGGAGAGAACTTGCTCTAAAATACTGGAAGAATATTGGAGGAGGGTATCGATCCACAACAGAAAGCTGCTCCCGTCTCTCAATGTCCCCCACATCATGCATGAACGCTGGAAACCCACCCTCAATAACATATTATAAATGGGACAGGGATATCAGAAGCATCGGTCCCATCATCCTTTGATTGACCCACCACTATTTCTGACAATCCCAACGCTGACTTTGAGGAAAATGAGGACCTCTGATCAGGCAATGGCCAGATCCAGAAGTTGCACTGCACATGCTTCAAAATAGAACAGTCCTTCTGTTCAAGGCTACTTGGCGTTTATCTGTGAATCAATAAAAAATGGCAAGGGACAATATTGGCCCCTATATTTATGGTACGAGAGTACATGGATGTGGCTCTAATATGACCCTAGTTTTATAGGGCATTGTGACATGACATGATAAAATGTAATATCTTTATGTATTCTGGGGAATAAGAAGTGTGAAATGTTGGTCTAGAATATTGCCTTGATGTCTTTGGTAATGAGATTTAACCACATTGTGGAGACTAGATATACATGTAGCTTTTAATAGTCTGGGAGATTTTTAACATACAAATTTATCGATTTTTATATTAATGGGAGATGTTTTTCTGGCCGTGGCAAAGGCATGGGAACGGTGGGAATACATCTTTCTTTCTGGGAAGATTATGAATGGAAATCCCAGGGAAGTAAATGTGTAAATAATGATAATTTATGTTACATTGCAAATAAAAAGTCAGCTCCTTTTATTTTTGTCTCCAGATGTATCCTTATGCAACTTAACTGCTCTCCGTGTATATGAAACCATGTTGTAAATACTGTTAAATGAATTTCCTTTTATAAAAAGGGGTTTATGGTGAAATGCTGTTTTGATTTATGTACATTATAAATGTGTAAGAAAAAAATAAGATTTTTGCTCAAATGACATAATGGGTTTAGTGGTTTTCCTTTGGATGTGTTAGTTTGATAGTGATCGTAGTCAAATGAAAAGTCTATTTGTTACAATCATGTAGAGTGAAACTGCTTAAAATCACAGTATCCATTTTGAATAGACGCAGCTTAATTTATTCAATAAACATCAAGTGCATGCCTCAAGATTCATACCTTACATAAAATGTTTTCACAAAATAGAATCAGTACCTCTAAGGTAGTCAGGAATGTCCACAATACATTTACTGTACATGCGGCAGGTGAAAAAATACATTTTAAACTAAAAGTGCTCTCGTAAGGATGAAAACATTATCACCTGTTGTCTGGTCATGGATGAGGCAACTCACTGTTCTGAATAACAATCATCACTAAAAGGAAAAAGTGCCAAGCTTCAATGTTTTAATATAAAACATAGAAACCCCTTTAATTGGAGGGATATAGTGAGATTCAAATCCCTTCCACATGCAGAGATAGTCTCAGGACAATATCATCAAGATTTTGCTTGAATGTAACTCAGGCCTCAATCCATTGTCGCTATGAACATGGGTGCTCTGCTGTAACCAGCCAGTGTCACTCAGCAATCTCCAAAGTGTTCCTCCTGCTCTGCCTCTCCTCCCTCTGACTGATCCTCAACTGGAACAATTGACTTCACCGCCTGAGGGTCCTCAATCCTCTCCTCTTCTTCCTCCCTTTCATCCACCTCTTCCCTGCTCTGTTCTATCTCCTCCTGGTTCCCCTCTGTCCTGTGTCTCTGCCTCTTCACTCTCTTCTCCGCCCCTTCCTTCTCCACCGCAGCCCCTGCCATGGGGCACTTGTGGTCTCTGTAGTACTTCTGTCGTGTGAAGCCCTTGTTGCAGGTGGCACAGCGGAAACGATAGTTGTCTGTGTGCGAGCGTTGGTGCTCCAGCATGTGTGCTCTTCTGCTGAAAGCTTTCTGGCAGTACCCACATTTATAGGGCTTGATACCTTGGGATGACAGAAACAAAAGGTATGACTCTCGATTGTTTTGAACCCTAACTTTAAAATGGCTGTCAAAACCTGCAACAAGGTCTATTAAGTTTACAGCTGTGACTTAATCATTTACAACAGAGAGGAAACACTCACCAGAATGAGACAATATGTGTGCCTTCAGCTTGTCTGGTCTGTTAAACTCTTTAGTGCAACCAACATGTGTCCTGAAAGCACAAAACAATGCCTTAAATACACCAATAAAAAAAGCAGAGCTTTCTCTTACATTGACTAAGGTATCCCCAGCTTTCTATTGGAATCCTTTGTGGCTCAGCTTTCCAAATAGCTTCACATATGATCTGTTAGGACAACAGAAGCCTCACTTACCTAAATGGACATTTGTATTTCTTAAAGGGCTCATGAATGAGCATGTGCCTCTTCACCTTGTCCTTCCTGTTGAACATGGCCTCACAAACAGAACATTTGTATGGCTTTTCTCCTGCAATGGAATTACAGTGTTGCCATAAGCACAGCAGAAAGAATCGAGTGAAAGTTATTTGCATCATGGGGTAATGTGTCTGCATGCCTCACCTGAGTGGATACGAGTGTGCAGTTTGAGGTAGTGCTCGGTTTTGAAGAACTTTTTACATATCTGACATTTGAACCTCCCTCCAATACCATGTGTGGGCAGGTGTCGCCGGAAATACCTCTCACAAGGAAAAACCTGCCAAAATGAAAAGCATCCTTTAGAGTAACTGTGCTTGGAAAGTAGATCCTAGCAGTGAATGACAACCATTTTTTCAAGAGCATACCTTTTGGCAATGTGGGCAGGGGAAGTTATGAGAGGCAGTTAATAAATGCTGCTCCAAGGCCTCTTGCGTGGCGTACCGGCTTTGGCATTTCATGCACCTGAGTGTGATAGAAACACTTGTGAAACCATAACCATGGGGTCAAACAACAGAGTTGTGATCACACTGAAAATAAAAATGTTTGAACCAAAGCCACTGACTGAACTTTGTAAGCATTAGTATGGCCTAATTAGAAGAGTGGAGATGGTGAAGTTGACCTATAGAAAGTGGACTCCTTGCGTGGGTTCTGCTGGGGACAGAAGCAGTGGGAGTACTGGTGCACCCCCAGCTCAAACAGCGAGGGGAACACCTTGCTACACAGGTGGCAGCGGTAGGTGAGCTGCTCCTGGTGCGTCCGGATGTGCTCCAGGAACAGATCCAGTTTCTGGAACGTCTGGGAACAGGACTTCACCACACACTTATATACCTGAAACACAGCAGGAAGGAACTTTAGAAGGATGAGTGGTGAGAAAAGAGCTTCTAAGAGAGACATCTGACACAAATCAAATCAAAGTTTATTGGTAGCGTACACAGATTTGCAGATGTAATAGCAGGTTTCAAGCTCCAACAGTGCAGTATTACCTAGCAATAAAAAAACAATACACACATAATCCAGAAAAATTTAAATAATAAGTTATATAGGATGAGCCATGACTAGAATACAGTATATACACTCGGTAAAACAGTATGCAAACATTATTAAAGTGACCAGTGTTCATGACTATGTACATAGGGCAGCAGTCTCTAAGGTGCAGCATAGAGTACCGGGTACTGGGCGGAGGCCGGCTTGTGGTGACTGTTTAACAGTCTGACGGCCTGGAGATAAAACCTGTTTCTCAGTCTCTCTGTCCCAGCTTTGATTAACCTGTACTGTCTCCAACTTCTAGATGGTAGTGAGGTGAACAGGCCGTGGCTCGGGTGGCTGAGGTCCTTAATGATCTTCTTGGCCTTCCTGTGACACCGGGTGCTGTAGATGTCCTGGAGGGCAGGCAGTGTGCCCTCGGTGATGTGTTGGGCTGACCGCACCACCCTCTGGAGAGCCCTGTGGTTGCGGACGGTGCAGTTGCCGTACCAGGCGGTGATACAGCCCGACAGGATGCTTCAATGGTGCATCTGTAGAAGTTTGTGATGGTTTTAGGGGCCAAGCCCGAATTTCTTTAGCCTCCTGAGGTTGAAGAGGCGTTGTTGCGCATTCTTCACCATGCTGTCTGTGTGAAGAGACCATTTCAGGTTGTCAGCACGCCAAGGAACCTGAAGCTTTTGACCCTCTCCACTGCGGCCCGCCGATGTGGATGGGAGCATGCGCTCTCTGCTGTCTCCTGTAGTGTACGATCAGCTCCTTCGTTTTGTTGACATTGAGGGAGAGGTTATTTTCCTGGCACCACTCCGCCAGGGCTCTCACCTCCTCCCTGTAGGCTGTCTCATCGTTGTTGGTAATCAGGCCTACCACTATTGTGTCGTCATCAAACTTGATGATTGAGTTGGAGACGTGCATGACCACGCAGTCATGGGTAAACAGGGAGTACAAGAGGGGGCTAAGCACACCTGGTGGGGCTCCCGTGTTGAGGATCAGAGTGGCGGAGGTGTTGTTGCCTACCTTCACCACTTAAGGTCGGCCCGTCAGGAAGTCCAGGACCCAGTTGCACAGGGAGGGGTTCAGACCCAGGGCCCCGAGCTTAGTGATGAGCTTGGAGGGGCACTATGGTGTTGAAGGCTGAGCTGTAGTCGATGAACAGCATTCTTACATAAGTATTTATCTTGTCCAGGTGGGATAGGGCAGAGCAATGGCAATTGTGTCGTCCGTGAATCTGTTGGAGCAATATGCTCTAGGGTGTCAAGTAAGGTGGACGTGATACGGGCCTCAAGTAGCCTCTCAAAGCACCTTGTGATGACAAAAGTGAGTGCTACGGGGCGATAGTCATTTAGTTCAGTTACCTTCGCTTTCTTGGGTACAGGAACAATGGTGGACATCTTGAAGCAAGTGGGGACAACAGACTGGGATATGAAGAGATTCATTTTTGAATACCTGTGCATCGGAGGACAAAAAAAGTTTGCCAAATAATATTAGCACTGATTGCCGCTGTGCATAATAAGGCTTGTGCATGAGTGCTTCATTATTGATCCGGGTAGATCCTTCCCTCATGTGGACTCACCTGCTCCCCCTTGTGCTGGGTCATGTGAGATTTGAGCTGGAAGTAGGTGCTGAACTTGCCGGCACAGAACTGGCACTGGTAGGAGCTGTCGATCAGGATGATCTGCTTGGTCTGGGCCTGCTGGCCGTTCTGCTTGCAGTCACCATCACCCAGGCTGTCCACATCAGTCTGGGAGTCACAGTCTCTCTCCTCAGGCTCACCTGGGGCTTCTGGACACACATTCAGTACACAATCTACATTTATAATACATACTTAAGCCCTTATACAATACTACATATTTCATTGACTTTGGATTTTGGTAATCATTACGTATTAGCACTATGTCATCCTCAAAAGGTCTCAGTGGCCTATAGAGAAATTATCATGATTCGACAGTGAGATGATTACCTGGCTGCTCCTCCTCTTCCTCCTCCTCCTCCTCCTCCTCATTATGTTGTTGTTGTTGTTCCTCCTGTTCTTCCTGTTGCTCCATGACCTCCTCTGCACACAGTGGGACCACCTTGACAGTGATGGGCAGCCTGGATACTGTGCTGGCCACGCCCGAGGGCCACACTTTGTGTGTCTGCATGTGCTTCTTCACATTAGACTTCTGGGCAAAGGCCCGGCCGCATACAATGCACTGGAAAGGCTTCTCCCCTGTATGACTGTGGAGACATCCAAGATTATAATGTAAAACATGTGATATTCTTATGCTGGGTAGATTCAATGCATATGGATATTGCTTTTCTGTTTGAGCTGATTGGTGAACTCGATTTGTGAAACTCACCTTCTGATATGTTGCTGGAGATCAAAGTTTTTGGAGAAGATTTTGTCACAGAAATTGCACTTCAGCTTCTGGGACTTTACTTTCATTTGTTCTGCTGAAAAGCCAATGGATAGAATGGACAACATTGTTTTATTTAGCCAATAATGAGAAACATGTAATATAAATAATAAAGATTAATTTCTTAGGATATAGACCTACAGTGCATTCGGAAAGTATTCAGACCCCTTGACTTTTTCCACATTTTGTTACAGCCTTATTCTAAAATGGATTAAATATATTTTTCACACACAATACCCCATAATGACAAAGCGAAAACAGGTTTTTAGAAAATGTTAGCAAATGTATTAAAAATAAAAAACAGAAATACCTTATATACGGCCCCACAGCTGACAGTGCATGTCAGAGCAAAAACCAAGCCATGAAGTTGAAGGTATTGTCCGTAGAGCTCCGAGACAGGATTGTGTTGAGGCACAGATCTGGGGAAGGGTACCAAACATTTCTGCAGCATTGAAGGTCTACAAGAACACAGTGGCCTCCATCATTCTTAAATGGAAGAAATTTGGAACCACTAAGACTCTTCCTAGAGCTGGTCGCCCGGCCAAACTGAGCAATCGGGGGAGAAGGGCCTTGGTCAGGGAGGTGACCAAGAACCCGATGATCTCTCTGACAGAGCCCCAGAGTTCCTCTGTGAAGATGGGAGAACCTTCCAGAAGGACAACAATATCTGCTGCACTCCACCAATCAAGCCTTTATGGTAGAGTGGCCAGATGGAAGCCACTCCTCAGTAAAAGGCACGACAGCCCACTTGGAGTTTGCCAAAAGTCACCGAAAGGACTCTCAGACCATGAGAAACAAGATTCTCTGGTCTGATGAAACCAAGATTGAACTCTTTGGCCTGAATACCAAGCGTCACGTCTGGAGGAAACCTGGCACGAAGCATCCCCCACCATGAAGCATGGTGGTGGCAGCATCATGCCGTGGGGATGTTTTTCAGCGGAAGGGACTGGGAGACTAGTCAGGAAAAAGGGAAATATGAACAGAGAAAAGTACAGAGAGATCCTTGATGAAAACCTGTTCCAGAGTGCTCAGGACCTCAGACTGGGGGCGAAGGTTCACCTTCCAACAGGACAACGACTCTAAGCATACAGCCAAGACAACGCAGGAGTGGCTTCGGGACAAGTCTCTGAATGTCCCTGAGTGGCCCAGCCAGAGCCCGGACTTGAAACCGAACGAACATCTCTGGAGAGACCTGAAAATAGCTGAGCAGCGATGCTCCCCATCCAACCTGACAGAGCTTGAGAGGATCTGCAGAGAAGAATGGGAGAAACTCCCCAAATACAGGTGTGCCAAGCTTGTAGCGTCATACCCAAGAAGACTCGAGGCTGTAATCACTGCCAGAGGTGCTTCAACAAAGTACTGAGTAAAGGTTCTGAATACTTACGTAAATGTGATATTTTCGTTTTTTATTTATAATACATTTCAAAAAATTTGAAAACGCCTGTTTTTGCTTTGTCATTATGGGGTATTGTGTGTAGATTGATGAGGGGAAAAAACAATTCAATCCATTTTAGAATAAGGCTGTAACGTAACAAAATGTGGAAAAAGTCAAGGGGTCTGAATACTTTCCGAATGCACTGTATATGTATATTGACATTTGTATCTCAAAATCATACCTGCTGCTCCATCCTGGCATTTCTTGCCATTTCTGGGTTGTTTAGGAATGATCACTTTGTCAAACTCCTCAAGCTCAGTTAGGTTTGCAGTGATGCTGCAGGTTTTGGTTTTGGTGCCTTGCTTCCCAGGGCTATATACTGGAGGAGTGTTGAATGACTGGCTCTCCACACACTGACTGGGGACCTGTGGGGCATAAATAATACATGTATTGTGTTAGTGAACTAATGATCCAAACTCTTTAGGATGTTGCCCAAACACTGCAGAGTACAGACGTGTAAA
Organism: Coregonus lavaretus; assembly: GCF_964263955.1. Classification (NCBI taxonomy): domain Eukaryota; kingdom Metazoa; phylum Chordata; class Actinopteri; order Salmoniformes; family Salmonidae; genus Coregonus; species Coregonus lavaretus. The sequence goes on from NC_140009.1 coordinate 24,658,758, forward strand.
TAAACAAGTCTGTCATCCTCCTCATTCTGTGCAAATCACAGATTGCATTAGTAAAAGCTCACCTGTACAGATTGGAACGGCTGCAAGCCCAGGGTGTGAATCTCTGCACTACCACTCACAGACATTTGAGGCATTGTGCTGTAGACCTGGACCACTGAGTTGCTGATACTGGACAGCACCTGGGAGGACAGAGGCTGAGACTGTCCAGGTGGGAGAGAGTGGGAGGACTGCTGATGGTGCTGGAGGTAGGATGCACCTGTGTGCATACTCAGGTTACTCTGAGAAGGAAAAGTAAACAAGATGTATAGAGTGAATACAGGTAGAAGAATAGCTTAATTAAATGAAAACCACTTACCTGAATTAAATGAAAACCACTTACCTGAATAGGGGGCTGCATAGCTGCCATGGGTTGGTCAATGGACGTGAAGGCGGAGATGGCAGACATCAGAACATCATCACTCACTAAAACATTGCCTTGGACCAGTGTCTGAGTAAGAGGAGATGGAGGCACTGTGATGTATGTGGCTACCTGATGTGGATGGCAAAACAAAGAAAAAAGGAAGACTGCATTAGCCAGCATTTACAATGCAAGCAAATGGTTGTTCTGGATGATGCTATGGTACTACTCACTGGCCCATACAGTAGCTAAGTACAGATAAATAAATATTTTCTCATACCAGACTCATGGCACTCCACTGTGGGAAGAGACTAAGTAATAACAAACATCTTAGCTAACAATAAAAACCATAAGTAATAAGCCAGTGCCCACCTGTCTGTTGGCGGGGGTCTGTGGCACAGAGCTAATGGAGGGCACAGGGGTGTAGGCGTTACTAGATGCCAGTGATACTGTAGACAGGGAGGGGGCATTGGACTGGCACTGCTCTCTCTTGTGGGTCATGAAGGCAGACAATGAATTGAACTGTTTCTTGCACTTCCCACAAAGAAAGACGTCTTCATCGTCTGTAGAGAACAATTGGGTATATATCAACACTTCAGTATTTCAATGGCAATAAATGGAGATGCAGAATGCATGTTTGATGTGTGTTAATGTAGTTCCTCTCTATGATCAACACAATGCAAAATGCAGTCATGCACAGATCAAGATGATAAAGGGGAAGTGGAGAGAAGCACACACCCATTGACTGAATGGTAGATGAGCCTGAGACGTTCTGGCTGTTTGGGTCAGGGACACCTCCCTGGCCATCCAACAGAGACTGGACAGCCAGGACTGTCTGGTTGTCCATCCCTGGAAGAGAATAATATATATGGGGGTCAAAACAGTGCACATCATGGTGTATATACCATAGTACGACATGAACAAATCAAAATGCGTGATATGACTGGTGCGCCACTGCTCTTCCGACAAGACTGCAGGCTGCTACCATTTTCTCGTGGTGGTAACTGTTAGCTAGCTCGTGGCAGTTGTTGTTTCTTCTCAAATAATTACCAAGCCAATGGAAAAGCAATGCATTACCACAAGCAAATCTAAAGAATGCATGGAAGATTATCAAATTTCGCTCAACGAAATAATAGCTAGCTAGCTCTCTGGCATCGATTATAAAGGCTTTATCATACCACATTGATATAAATTAACCTCCCAGATAACCTAAAATAACCTCACTGTTTCTAGAAAACGTTGTCTTAAAACCCATTAGTATGTTGTTAAAATAAAAGTGTGAATATGATCAAATGTATCGATACCTTCCAGGACTTCAAATATAGCCTGCGCCATCTTGTAGTTATTCTGTGTGTAGGCGCTCAATTAATACGACTGCGTGTCCGATAACGTTAGGTGGGCGGATTCCCAACAGCTGGTCCAGGGCCAGTTCCAACAGTTTTGGTATTTTCTTTTTACTTTGGGATTTGGGTAGGAAAGGCTGATCCCAAGTCAGATGTTAATGGATGTGGTAACTTCTGCACCCCTCTTGATTTGCTTCACAAAATAGTTACAAAATAATAAAGTGAATCAAATGATTTAGGATATAGTCCAACTATACACTTTCTCACATTTTATCCGCCAAAAAACATTTTCCCATTCAAAACAACGAAAAGCGTGGTATCACAGAGAGTGGCACTTCATGGAGCCAATGACAAGTCTGGGAAATTCTGAGTTTAGCGGGGCTCATTCGCTCAGCCAATTGAAATCGTGATATTGATTGACGTGTCAATTTCGCGGCTAAAGGATTTGGCGGGTAAACCTCAACTTGTTCTGATCAGCTGGGACAATAACAAATAATAACAGTTGATTTGGGGTCCAGATGATACATATTTTGCACGGACTATAGTCAAGGTGTTCAGCAAGATGATCCATATGATTCGTTTATCGGATATGTAGATTTTTGGTTGAATATTTATCATTATTTCAGTTTTGCCGTATTGCTTCCTGGGTGTGCTGACCAAAACGAGGGGGTGAAAAACTGAGTTGGCTAGTACTGTATCTAGCTAGCTAGCATGCTAACTTGCCCTCATTTTGTCATTTTGAAAGGATGCATTATATAAATCCAGTTAGTTATTCTTCCAAGTTAAACTAGACGTTCGGGGTAGTGCAATTTTGTTAGGAAGAGTAAAAACTAGTTAGATTGTTGACTTGTTATAGCTGATGTTTTGCTTGAGGGTTTCGTATGAAACTGAGTTGTGTTCTAAGTTAACCCTGACGCGAACACAACCCCCTTTCTTGGCTAACAATACTAGAAAGCCAGCTAGTTAACTAACTAGTTAAACTTTTCTAGGTCGTTGGATACAGTATTCAATTAACTCTGCTCGCTAGCAACACAGTAAGCAAATTATTATCATTATGTTTACAACTTGCTCCAAACTAACGTTATTTTGATGTCAACTAACGTTAGCTACAGTAAATTAACTAGTTAGCTGACAAAGGGAAAGGAGTTGCTAGATGTGGCCTTGCCGCAAAACTTAGCAGCGAGTTAGCACGCTAGCTGACATTGGTGCTTGTTTATTACACCTTTGTCAACTATCAATATACAATAAGTGTTGCTGTATTGTATAGTTTCGGACTGTAACAATTGTATATTAGACTGCAACTGTCAGAAACCTCAACCACCGTCTCTAACTTTATTTTATAGCTGGCTAATTGGTAGGAATCACGCCCTATATTTGACCATACATTTTTAATTGAGTCAGCTTTTGTTGTTGAAGCTTGATTGTCAGCAAGATAATGTCAATATTAGACATGGTTAACCTCAGTATTTGTAAGCCAACTCTTTCAATACATTTACACTATTATTCACATACATTAGAGATGACATATGTCAGAAGGTGCTAATACTACCATACCAAGCCATTGGACTTGAATTCTGCCCCAACACACCCCAGTTTTGTGTGCGATGTCAGAGACGCTCCTATCAGGTCAGACGTCGGAGGATCTATTGGTAGACTTTGAGTCTCTTCTGAATGCTGGGAGTATTGACCTGTTAGAAGACCACCAGATAGTCATAATTTCCACCCCCAGCAATGTGGGCTTCAACTCGGCAGTCCCCAGCAACACTGGGGAGGTCCTTCTGTTCGCCACCCCCCAAGGCCCTGCAGATGTGGTCCAGGACCAGCGACGGCCAACTCTGGGACGACCTCCGGTAGTTAACTATTTTGATATAGGTGTTCGCCGGAGTGTGACTAGGATGAGGTTATCCCTGTACAATGACTACAGAAAGTGTGTCTGTGTGAGAAATAAGTATCTGTGTGCATCCATACTAACCTTTTACCTTGTGTTTCAGGTGAAGAGGAAGCTGGACTTGGACAGTGATCACCAATATGTGAGCACCTCTCGCCCCCCTTCTCTTGGGAGAGCCCCAACGTCCACACCAGCACCTCCTAGAGGTACAAGACCCCCTGTTTTACATTCACAATTCAAATATAACTATTCATTTTAATTAAATTGTAACTATTATCATTTTGGCCAAAGGTAATAAATACAAGTATTTTCATTCCTGTCTCCCTCTCTCTCTCAGTTCCAAAGCTTTCGACAGAGAAGTGTCGCTATGACACGTCTCTGAACCTGACCACCAAGCGCTTCTTGGACCTTCTAGCCCAGTCTCCTGATGGGGTGGTGGACCTCAACTGGGCCTCGCAGGTCCTGGAAGTGCAGAAGAGGCGCATCTATGACATCACCAATGTCCTAGAGGGTATCCAGCTCATCTCCAAGAAATCAAAGAACAACATACAATGGCTGTAAGTCTGAACTCTTCTACTGTACATGCAGTATGACAATATCAAAAGTGTGTTCTGGCCTTTCTGGCTTACAATCCTTATTGTGCTGGCCTCTACATATATGAGTGAATGCATACATCAGTGATTCCACAGGATATTTGTATTAGAAACACTTCTTTCCATTATCCTAACTATGAGGTCATTCTGTTTGTCACAGGGGGAACCACATTGATGGAGCGTCTGTTTCCCGTTACCAGGACCTACAGAAAGAGGTCTCTGATTTGACACAGGCGGAGGAGAAACTGGATGAGCTCATTACCAAGTGTAACCTCCAGCTGAGACTCCTCACTGAGGATACCCAGAACAAGAAATATCCTCTTGTCTTGTCTCTCTGTTTGTGTGTGTGTGCTTTTTGTATCTACTGTATGTGTTTGAATATGCATTTATAGGGCAGTGTTTTTTCTTTAACATAATGGCACGCTGGGTTATGTGATGTGCCAGGATCTGCGGAAGTCTTTTGACTCTCCTGACCAGCTGGTGATGGTCATCAGAGCCCCTCCAGAGACCGAGATGCAAGTCTCAGAGCCCTGTGAGGTATGTGGGAGGGTAAAATAACAATGGACGCTTGCTCAATACTATTTTCTGGACCAAATACTGTATTCCAGCTAATGTGGTTTACACTCCAACTCCAACTATTGATTTGTGTCCTTTGTTTCAATAAATGATTCCTTTCATCTTCTGGCAGGGCTATCAGGTCTCCCTGAAGAGCACTCAGGGTCCCATCGACGTCTTCCTGTGTCCAGAGGACAGTTCTGGTGTCTGCAGCCCAGTGACAGGCATCAGCCCCTCTAAAGCCACAGACCAGACAATGCCCCAGCCTGCAGAACAACCACAGTGCAGCTCCACACAGGAAATTACATCAGCAGCTGTGTCCCAACAGAACTCCTCCTCTCTGCCATTATGTCGTGAAGCGGGTAAGCTGCTCTCACTAGTGTCACACTGTCACCCTGAGGTTCAGGAATGTCTGAGATTTCTCCAAGAAATCCATGAACACTCCTCAATGGCTATTTGCTGTGGTCACTAAAAGTGCGTTCCCTTTCTTTCTGTCTCTTTCAGAAGCATTCCTGGAAGGCGACCCATTCCCCAACCTGGGAGTGCTGCCGGACTTTGACCTTTCACCCCTGCCATCCTCTGACTTCCTCAGTGGGGAGTGCTTTGGGAACCCACTGGATGGCTTCATCAACCTGTCCCCTCCACAGAACCAAGACTACCACTTTGGCCTAGAGGAGCACGAGGGCATCAGCGAACTGTTTGACTGTGACTTTGGGGACCTGACCCCACTGGAGTTCTGAGAATGTGGTGGAATGGAACAACCACAGAATTAGAATGAGGTTCTGTTTCTATGGGAACACCCCATACCATCTCAGAACAAAGAAGCATACCCAAGTGGTTAAAATACAGAATTGTACAGCACAGACCGTACTAGCACTTAAGTTGCCTAGCAAAATACTTTAGCTTTAGATGGCTATTTAATTTATTTATATACAAATAATGTTTTTGTACAGAGTGTTTTTTTGTTTTGTTTTCTAAGTGGTTTGTGCAGGTGTATTCTTGGGATATGGACGTGATTATCAGCTGGAATATTAGCATGTAAAGCTAATACTGAATTTGTTATATTAGTTAGGCATTTTAGCCATAGTCTCAGGTGTAAGGAACAGTCAGACTTTTACAGTAAGAGTTGGGTTTCAGATGCATTTTAAGAAGTCATACAATATGTTGGCCAATGGCAATGGCAGGCTATACACTGAGTCTACAAACCATTAAGAACACCTGCTCTTTCCATGACCTAGACTGACCAGGTGAATCCAGGTTAAAGCTATGGTCCTTTTTTGATGTCATTTGTTAAATCCACTTCAATCAGTGTAGGTTAAGGGGAGGAGAGGTTACAAAATGATGTTTAAGCCTTGAGACAATTGAGACATTGATTGTGTATGTGTGCCATTCAGAGGGTGAATGGGCAAGACAAAATATTTAAGTACCTTCTTGAACGGAGTATGGTAGTAGGTGGTAGGCACACCGGTTTGTATCAAGAACTGCAACGCTGCTGGGTTTTTCACACTCAACAGTTTCCTGTGTGTATCAAGAATGGTCCACCACCCAAAGGACATCCAGCCAACTTGACACAACTGTGGGAAGCATTGGCGTCAACATGGGCCAGCATCCCTGCGGAATGCTTTCGACACCTTGTAGACTCCATGCACCGACGAATTGAGGCTGTTCTGAGGGCAAAGGGTGGGGTTAAACTCAATATTAGGAAGGTGTACCAAATGTTTGGTATACTCAGTGTATCTTCCCAAGGTTGTTTTATTTCCCCACATGGTGTTATTTATTTCTCTGACCTGTGGGTGACCTCTGACCTCTGACCTCTTAACAACCCTTCCATAAGATAATTACACACACACATTTAATGGTCAGACTGTCTCAGCCTTCAATTTGATTCTCTTGAAATGGCAGCTGAACTAATAATACTTTTTTAAATGTGATGTTTTGTTTATTTTGTCATTATCATGAACCTTGTCACAACTCTTTTCTGCAAGACTCATGTAGTGCCTTATAAAAAAGGGTTCATAAAAAAACAATCGGGATGTCTGGTGGATGGATTTAATTCAGGTGTTATGCTGTGTGTGTATAATTGAGGTGTTTATGAAAGTGTTAGCTTTGCATTTCTTAACAACCGCAAGTTGTGGATTACTACTATTTGGGGGCCATCAGGCTACTGTTGTTGACAATTCAGCCACTGTGTTAACAACGCGTAAGGGACACAAGGAAACTAACGCTGTAGTCAATTTCACATTGTTCAGCGCTTTGTTTTATAACAATGTTACAAGATTAACTTTTTCGCCACAAATTCAGTGGTTAAAAGAATGACTTGTACCAATCTAACAAGTGGTTTCTAGCATGTCCTTTGCATCAACTTTGTTTTTTAAAGAATAAAAATATTTTGATTTCACCCTACAAAAAAAACAAGTTCTGCTAAGAATAGGTATGTAAGCTAAAATATGACTCAAGTTCAGTGAGGCAAAGCAGAGGTACTGATAAGACATACTGTATATCCCAAGCATTCCTACATGTCTGCATAGCATGTCATACAGTGCATTCAGAAAGTATTCAGACCGCTTGACTTTTTCCACATTTTGTTACGTTACAGCCTTATTCTAAAATAGATTAAATACAAAATGTTCCTCATCAATCACACACAATACACCATAATGACAAAGCGAAAACAGGTCTTTAGAAATGTTTGCTAATTTATTAAAAATAAAAAAACAGAAATACCTTATTTACATAAGTATTCAGACCCTTTGCTTTGAGACTCGAAATTGAGCACAGGTACATCCTGTTTCCATTGATCATCCTTGAGATGTTTCTACAACTTGATTGGAGTCCACCTGTGGTAAATTCAATTGATTGGACATTATTTGGAAAGTCACACACCTGTCAATATAAGGTCCCACAGTTGACAGTGCATGTCAGAGCTAAAACCAAGCCATGAGGTTGAAGGAATTGTCCGTAGAGTGCCGAGACAGGATTGGGTCGAGGCACAGATCTGGGGAAGGGTACAAAAAAATGTCTGCAGCATCGAAGGTCCCCAAGAACACATTGGCCTCCATCAATCTTAAATGGAAGAAGTTTGGAATCACCAAGACTCTACGTAGAGCTGGCCGCCCGGCCAAACTGAGTAATCGGGGGAGAAGGGCCTTGGTCAGGGAGGTGACCAAGAACCCGATGGTCACTCTGACAGCGCTCCAGAGTTCCTCTGTGGAGATGGGAGAAGGGCCTTCCAGAAGGACAACCATCTCTGCAGCACTCCACAAATCAGGCCTTTATGGTAGAGTGGCCAGACAGAAGCCCCTCCTCAGTAAAAGGCACATGACAGCCTGCTTGGAGTTTGCCAAAAGGCACCTAAAGGACTCTCAGACCATGAGAAACAAGATTCTCTGGTCTGCTGAAATCAAGATTGAACTCTTTGGCCTGAATGCCAACCATCACATCTGGAGGAAACCTGGCGGATTTTCAGTGGCAGGGATTGGGAGACTAGTCAGGACTGAGGGAAAGATGAATGGAGCAAAGTACAGAGATCCTTGATGAAAACCTGTTCAGGACCTCCGACTGGGGCGAAGGTTCACCTTCCAACAGGACAGCGACCCTAAGCACACAGCCAAGACAATGCAGGAGTGGCTTCGGGACAAGTCTCTGAATGTCCTTGAGTGGCCCAGCCAGAGCCTAGACTTGAACCCGATCGAACATCTCTGGAGAGACCTGAAAATATCTGTGCAGCGAAGCTCCCCATCCAACCTGACAGAGCTTGAGAGGATCTGCAGAGAAGAATGGGAGAAACTCCCCAAATACAGGTGTGCCAAGCTTGTAGCGACATACCCAAGAAAACTCAAGGCTGTAATCGCTGCCAAAGGTGCTCCAACAATTGTTATTTTTAAAGCTGTTTTCGCTTTGTCATTATGGGGTATTGTGTGTAGATGGGGGAGGGGGGGGGGGAATTTAATCCATTTTAGAATAAGGCTGTAACGTAACAAAGTGGAAAAAGTCAAGGGGTCTGCATACTTTCCGAATGCACAGTATATGTACATCAGTAACACGCAAGGCCTTGAGCAATGAAGAATGATGTCTCAAACATCGGTTGACTGTTATTTGTTAATTTTCTAGTGGAACAATGTCTCTTTCTGAGAGTTGATAATGATTATCCATGTGCAGTGCCTATTAACTTATGTTCTGCTATGCTATGTTGGTCCCCTGCCATTGTCCCCATCATGATTGTTATGATGAGTTTCTCGCGTATCAAGTAATTAATGATGCAAGAAGATATTTAATAGGTACCATGCTTCGCATAACAAACAGACAGTACTTTGCCTCTAGCTCTTCCGAACTTCTGAACAAAGAACATATCTCAGCTTATATAGCTTTGATTACACGTTTCTTCAACACATCTGTTAACCATCAGTGGGCACCCCCTTCTCTGATGTTATTCCCTTTTCCCCCAAGTCAGTATATCATATCCATCAATCATTCTACCATAAACATCAGTAATCTCCCATGACATAATGGAATGCAGACTCTGTGGCACCAAGTCACTTATCTACTAACTTTAACCTGGTTCACACAACACTATGAAAACCTCATAACAATCCTCCTTTTTTCTCTCTCTCTTTTGTGGAAAGTAACATTACTCAGATATAACATTACTTAACCCCAACAATTCACCTATAACTTGATATAAAATAACATGTTCTACATTCAGTAGTATAGATATACATGATTAGAGTCTAAACCATGCTACCAAAAAACATACATAGAAATAAATTCTTAACATCATGACATGTTGTGGAAAATCATCACTATACTTTATTAAAAATCAAAGTTCTTGTCAAGGGGTCAGTTTCCCGCTTCCTTTGTCTATGATGGCGGCTAAATTCGACTTTCATTCAGTTCAGAATCAATAGTAATACAATCAATCAATCCCTTATCTTGCAAAAACACTCATGTTTAGTTTAAACTCTGTTCAACCCCGGCTCTCCCTCCACTTTGTTTGAGGAGAGGGGCAAAAGGCCACAGTCTGGTTTCAGTCTCTGATAAGGTAGGACAGCCATGGATTTAAGTAAGAGCAAGCAATTCGACCCTAGGTCAGATTCCCACTTCACCCACACACACACAGTGAAATGACCCAATTAAGTTCCTGCCTAGCAACAGAGAATTCTAACTTACATGTTTGTGATTAACTCAGTTTTATCTCATAGTCCACTAAAAAATCTCCCTCAGACATCATCCCCACAAATACAAAGATACATGACACTTACTAAGTTACATGGATATTACAATATATTCAAATGAATATATCTAAATAAAAATAACTTCTTCATCCATGTTCATTCAGAGGAACCCCAAGCTTTTCTCTGGTCACTTGGGGCGCTATCTGATCGACTGAGGAAGTCGTAAACCTTAAAATCCACGTTATACATTTCCAGTTTAACATTCCCCATTCCTCAATCAACATTATCAATGGACTCTAAACTGGAATAAGATTATGTATATTAAAAATTATTACTCTTAATGCCTTCCTGCATGTCTCTAATATTTCCCATAGCTTTATTTAAATTCCCAAGACCTTCCTAATCTTGATGGCCAGCATGTACAACATGTATCCCCTATATAATCATATACATTCCCCCTCTATCTACTATAATAGCATCCAATGCTATGCAATTATCAATTGCATAGTCTAATGAGTGACATCTCAAATCCAATTTCTTGAAAACCCATGATTGTTAAAAGGTACCATGTTCAACTCTGTTCAACCCCTAATATGCCTGATGAGAGATACACAATATAACACTCTGTTTTCAGTCCCTGTTAAATCAGTACATCCTTGAACTAGTTAGAATTGAACAATTCAACAATCAGATCAGATGAAAATAGCATAAACATTCCTATGTCTGAAATACCAAAACTCCATGATAGGAACCAATTAAGTACTTGCCTAGCAACATAAATATGTACCACTCTAAACATCCATATCAATACCACCCAATACTCCAAATGTGTATACAGTGAGGGAAAAAAGTATTTGATCCCCTGCTGATTTTGTACGTTTGCCCACTGACAAAGAAATGATCAGTCTATAATTTTAATGGTAGGTTTATTTGAACAGTGAGAGACAGAATAACAACAACAAAAATACAGAAAAGCGCATGTCAAAAATGTTATAAATTGATTTGCATTTGAATGAGGGAAATAAGTATTTGACCCCCTCTCAATCAGAAAGATTTCTGGCTCCCAGATGTCTTTTATACAGGTAACAAGCTGAGATTAGGAGCACACTCTTAAAGGGAGTGCTCCTAATCTCAGTTTGTTACCTGTATAAAAGACACCTGTCCACAGAAGCAATCAATCAATCAGATTCCAAACTCCACCATGGCCAAGACCAAAGAGCTCTCCAAGGATGTCAGGGACAAGATTGTAGACCTACACAAGGCTGGAATGGGCTACAAGACCAACGCCAAGCAGCTTGGTGAGAAGGTGACAACAGTTGGTGCGATTATTCGCAAATGGAAGAAACACAAAAGACTGTCAATCTCCCTCGGCCTGGGGCTCCATGCAAGATCTCACCTCGTGGAGTTGCAATGATCATGAGAACGGTGAGGAATCAGCCCAGAACTACACAGGAGGATCTTGTCAATGATCTCAAGGCAGCTGGGACCATAGTCACCAAGAAAACAATTGGTAACACACTACGTCGTGAAGGACTGAAACCCTGCAGCGCCCGCAAGGTCCCCCTGCTCAAGAAAGCACATATACATGCCCGTCTGAAGTTTGCCAATGAACATCTGAATGATTCAGAGGAGAACTGGGTGAAAGTGTTGTGGTCAGATGAGACCAAAATCGAGCTCTTTGGCATCAACACAACTCACCGTGTTTGGAGGAGGAGGAATGCTGCCTATGACCCCAAGAACACCATCCCCACCGTCAAACATGGAGGTGGAAACATTATGCTTTGGGGGTGTTTTTCTGCTAAGGGGACAGGACAGCTTCACCGCATCAAAGGGACGATGGACAGGGCCATGTACCGTCAAATCTTGGGTGAGAACCTCCTTCCCTCAGCCAGGGCATTGAAAATGGGTCATAGATGGGTATTCCAGCATGACAATGACCCAAAACACACGGCCAAGGCAACAAAGGAGTGGCTCAAGAAGAAGCACATTAAGGTCCTGGAGTGGCCTAGCCAGTCTCCAGACCTTAATCCCGTCGAAAATCTGTGGAGGGAGCTGAATGTTCGAGTTGCCAAACGTGGAGGGAGCTGAAGGTTCGAGTTGCCAAACGTCAGCCTCGAAACCTTAATGACTTGGAGAAGATCTGCAAAGAGGAGTGGGACAAAATCCCTCCTGAGATGTGTGCAAACCTGGTGGCCAACTACAAGAAACGTCTGACCTCTGTGATTGCCAACAAGGGTTTTGCCACCAAGTACTAAGTCATGTTTTGCAGAGGGGTCAAATACTTATTTCCCTCATTAAAATTATAGACTGATAATTTCTTTGTCAGTGGGCAAACGTACAAAATCAGCAGGGGATCAAATACTTTTTTCCCTCACTGTAATGACTAATATGTTAATACAGTGGGGGAAAAAAGTATTTAGTCAACCACCAATTGTGCAAGTTCTCCCACTTAAAAAGATGAGAGAGGCCTATAATTTTCATCATAGGTACACGTCAACTATGACAGACAAATTGAGAAAAATTTTCCCAGAAAATCACATTGTAGGATTTTTAATTAATTTATTTGCAAATTATGGTGGAAAATAAGTATTTGGTCACCTACAAACAAGCAAGATTTCTGGCTCTCACAGACCTGTAACTTCTTCTTTAAGAGGCTCCTCTGTCCTCCACTCGTTACCTGTATTAATGGCACCTGTTTGAACTTGTTATCAGTATAAAAGACACCTGTCCACAACCTCAACAGTCACACTCCAAACTCCACTATGGCCAAGACCAAAGAGCTGTCAAAGGACACCAGAAACAAAATTGTAGACCTGCACCAGGCTGGGAAGACTGAATCTGCAATAGGTAAGCAGCTTGGTTTGAAGAAATCAACTGTGGGAGCAATTATTAGGAAATGGAAGACATACAAGACCACTGATAATCTCCCTCGATCTGGGGCTCCACGCAAGATCTCACCACGTGGGGTCAAAATGATCACAAGAACGGTGAGCAAAAATCCCAGAACCACACGGGGGGACCTAGTGAATGACCTGCAGAGAGCTGGGACCAAAGTAACAAAGCCTACCATCAGTAACACACTACGCCGCCAGGGACTCAAATCCTGCAGTGCCAGACGTGTCCCCCTGCTTAAGCCAGTACATGTCCAGGTCCGTCTGAAGTTTGCTAGAGTGCATTTGGATGATCCAGAAGAGGATTGGGAGAATGTCATATGGTCAGATGAAACCAAAATATAACTTTTTGGTAAAAACTCAACTCGTCGTGTTTGGAGGACAAAGAATGCTGAGTTGCATCCAAAGAACACCATACCTACTGTGAAGCATGGGGTGGAAACATCATGCTTTGGGGCTGTTTTTCTGCAAAGGGACCAGGACGACTGATCCGTGTAAAGGAAAGAATGAATGGGGCCATGTATCGTGAGATTTTGAGTGAAAACCTCCTTCCATCAGCAAGGGCATTGAAGATGAAACGTGTCTGGGTCTTTCATTATGACAATGATCCCAAACACACCGCCCGGGCAACGAAGGAGTGGCTTCATAAGAAGCATTTCAAGGTCCTGGAGTGGCCTAGCCAGTCTCCAGATCTCAACCCCATAGAAAATCTTTGGAGGGAGTTGAAAGTCCGTGTTGCCCAGCGACAGCCCCAAAACATCACTGCTCTAGAGGAGATCTGCATGGAGGAATGGGCCAAAATACCAGCAACAGTGTGTGAAAACCTTGTGAAGACTTACAGAAAATGTTTGACCTGTGTCATTGCCAACAAAGGGTATATAACAAAGTATTGAGAAACTTTTGTTATTGACCAAATACTTATTTTCCACCATAATTTGCAAATAAATTCATTAAAAATCCTACAATGTGATTTTCTGGATATTTTTTTCTCATTTTGTCTGTCATAGTTGACGTGTACCTATGATGAAAATTACAGGCCTCTCTCATCTTTTTAAGTGGGAGAACTTGCACAATTGGTGGCTGACTAAATACTTTTTTTCCCCACTGTATACTCTTCTTGATTGTCAGTTTCATGGAACGGAATGTAAGTGGTTGCGTCATAAGATCCGACCTCTCTCTAAAAAGGTCACACAGGTTGTAATGCCTGTCTCAGACAGTAAGATGAAACGATAACATGAAAAATATATATACCGGTATAGACGGGTTGGTTGTTTAGCAACAAAACCGACGCGTGCGCAACTGTAGGAAAAAACAGACTGGGTTAGATTGTTGACAACATGTAAGCTATATTTTGACTACAATGTTTATTGAAAACATAAATACATTTGCACAATGAGCACTTGTTGTCTCTCAAATACATTGTTACAGTTGTTGGTTAACTAGCTAGTGAATTTTTGCCATATTAGCATTGACATGAAATCAGTTAAAACACATAAAAACAAGACATGGTGTCAAAAACAATATGAAATTAGCCATTTACAATTCCCCAAATTGCAGTTTCTTGTCATTCTTGCTAGCAATCTGGCCATCCAGAACACGCTGACTTCTGCCCCATGGAAGCGCGCACATCATTTTTGTGAAGTTGTCAGTTTACCCATCTATAGGGTTTTAGCAACAGTAGAAGGAATAGGGGAGTTCATAGATCTTATAGTGACATCCTGGATTAATTTAATCCAGCCATTCTTTAGTCCAGCTATTCTCTAATAGTATTTTGTTCCTCGTAGGGTGTACCTCCTGCAGCCAGGACAGACCATGGAGAAAAAGGTTTATTTCACCCCCACCACAACCGGCCAAACTGTTGCAGGCAAGCCTGCTTTACAACAAGTCTCACAGCCATCAGAAGCTTCCACAAAGTCTCTGTTTTTGCATAAATGTTTATGCTTTCTACTGAGCATACTGAAGGATGTGAGTGTTTGTATTGTCTTCACTTTTTGTATTTCTGTGCTTTTGGTCAGTTAATATTAAAATGCTTGTTCTATTTCTATATTAATTTTTTGGATTTGTGTGTTTTGTATTGTTAGGATTTACTGCACAGTTGGCGCTAGAGCTAGAAACAGTCCCTGCAATAACATCTGCAAAATATGTGTACACAAGCAATATATATATATTTTGAAATGTGTGCTTTTCACACCTGGATTGTGCAACATTTGCCCATTTATTATTTTCAAAATTATTCAAGCTCTGTCAAATTGGTTGTTGATCATTGCTAGACTAGCGTTTTCAGATCTTGCCATAGTTTTCAAGTAGATTTAAGTCAAAACTGTAACTCGGACACTCAGGAACATTCACTGTCTTCTTGGTAAGCAACTCTAATGTATATTTGGCCTTGTGTTTTAGATTATTGTCCTGCTGAAAGGTGAATTCATCTCCCAGTGTCTGGTGGAAAGCAGACTGAACCAGGTTTTCCTCTAGGATTTTGCCTGTGCTAAGCTCCATTCCGTTATTTTTTTAAATCCTGAAACTCCCCAGTCCTTAACAAGCATACCCATAACATGAGGCACCCACCATTATGCTTGACAATATGGAGGGTGGTACTCAGTAATGTGTTGTATTGGATTTGCCTCAAAGGTAACACTTTTTGAATTCAGAACAAAGTCAATTGCAGTATTACTTTAGTGCCTTGTTGCAAACAGGATGCATATTCTGCACAGGCATTCTTATTTTCACTCTGTCAATTAGGTTAGTTTTGAGGAGTAACTACAATGTTGATCCATCATCAGTTTTCTATCACAGCCATTTAACTCTGTTATGTTTTTAAAGTCACCATTGGCTTCATGGTAAAATCCCTGAGTGGTTTCCTTCCTCTCCAGGAAAATGAGTTAGGAAAGGCGCCGGTATCTTTGTAGTGTCTGGGTGTATTGATACACCATCCAAAGTATAGGTAATAACTTCACCATGCTCAAAGAGTGTCTGCTTTTTTAAAAACCCATCTACCAATAGGTGCCCTTCTTTGCGAGGCATTGGAAAACCTCCCTGCTTTGTGGTTGAATCTGTGTTTGAAATTCAGTGTTCGACTGAGGGTCATTACAATTATCTGTACCCGTGGGGTACAGAGATGAGGTAGTCATTCAAAAATCATGTTAAACTATTATTGCATGCAGAGTGAGTCCATGCAACTTATGTGACTTGTTAAGCAAATTGTTACTCCTGAATTATTTAGGCTTGACATAACAAAGGGGTTGAATACTTATTGACTCAAGACATTTCAGCTTTTCATGAAAAACATAATTCAACTTTGACATTATGGGGTATTGTGTGTAGGCCAATCTCAATTTAATCAATTTTAAATTCAGGCTGCAACACAATAAAATGTGGAAAAAAGTCAAGGGGTGTGAAGACTTTCTGAAGGCACTGTAAATTCAGCTCTCCAGCAGGAGGATCTCACTGGCATGCTCTTGTAGGTGGTGAGTGTATTGGACATTTTGACAGTGCTCTTCAACAAGCCTATAAGGACCAGGGATAAGGATCAGTTTATAGAGGACTTGGGTTGTGTGTAGGGGAGAGTGGGGTAAGTCGAGCCAAAGGGGTAAGTTGAGCCACCCTTGTTTCTAGGAAACTATACACAAAATTAATCATTTTACCAAATATTTAGGAAGAGGTCATCAGTTCATGAAGTCTGTGAAGGAAGAAACATGGAAAAAGTGGTACGCAAGTTAGGTCCCAAAACTGATTTTCAACAATTCAAAATAATTTATTGCGTTGAGGTTTCATGATGCTTGTATCTAAACCAAAGTAGATAATTTTAAGATTGTTCTATACATCAGTTGGTCTCAATATGCTTCAATATGAGGTCCTAAACCTAGCATGAAAGTGCATCCTTTTAGGTGTGTGGGCTAATATAGTCTAAAGGTTTACCTTGGGGTAAGTTGATTCAATGGCCATGGGGTAAGTTGAGCAAATTGAATTGTTTTCTTCCCAGGCGTAATGCAAGGAATTATCACTGGCATATGAGGTAACAACAGGGCCTCTGTTAAAACGTACAAAGTGTTTGTTAGGAGTTAAGCCTGTTATAAAAGATGCTTAAAATAATTAAAAGACAAAAAGCGATTGTGATTGAGATTGTGTTTAATTTTATTTGGGAAATAAAGATAGACATAGTTCTTAAAAGGTAGTTTGTAGGCGGCTTAACTTACCCTGTCCCGTGGCTCAACCTACCCCATACCCGGGGTAAATTGTGCCAAGAGACCACTTTCTTTGGACAAGCTATGTTTTCAAAACTGTTATATTGACATGAATTCTGATTATTTCCAGGGATACACAACATCCTGAAATATATGTAGATATCTTAGAAATAAGAATATATTTCCCTGTACGGAGTGATGCTAAATGTAAAAAATGGCTCAACTTACCCCACTCTCACCTACTTTGTAGTAGGCCTACCTGTTATGATCTTGAGTCATCACTAGATGGAAGCATTGAAGTTCTTCAAAATGAATGTCACCCCCTTGTAGCTGTGTGTGTTTGCCTTGTATCCCTTTTGTGTGAATATGACAAGTTATGATGTTTGTAATTCTTTGAATGCTGACATTGCTTTGACAAATGTTCTGCTGTATCATAGAACACAACAAGCATGATTTTTGCTAAAGGGAATTTAATCTGCCTCAATTATTTCACTTGACATTTGACCAGTGCTGAGAGTGTGTAGATAGAAAGAAACCACTACTGGGCCTTCTTTGGTCAGTATCAAGCTGTAACACCTAGATCACACATGATGATCCTGAGATTTTTGTTTTTAAATACAACCTCACGGGAACCCAAATGGTGAGTAAGGGGCTGGTGGATCAGAAGATGACCATAAAAACAATTCTTACCTACATATTCTTTGACTGATGTATGGAACATCCTTGTGAACTCTCTCTTTTGGTGCTGTGGAAGGCTTTTACATGCAGTCACATTGGCAGACACGAGCGATAATCCGACTGCACAGTTGCTGATTTTCAGACAAATTAAATGTCTGGGGAGCGGGACCGCTCCGGTGCTTTGAAAAGCTGTGGCTATCATAAATTATTAACGGCTTCTCTCTTCCTCCCTCTGCCGCTTCCAAGAGTGTCACACCAAATTTGATTTAAAAGGTGCTGTATAGGCTAGAGGTAAAGTTTTTGAACTTCACAGAAGAGTGGGGGGAAACAATGTGAAAGAGCAAATAGATTGCAGCTGCGTCATTGTTCAGTTTAATAAAACTGCTAAGTCAAGTGTCAGTCCAACAAGCAGAGAGGGTGCTAGGTTTCATAGTTTGGGATAAAAAAGAGGGATATCTCTTTACTTTCATTATTCTGTAGCCTAGTGTATGATTGAAGTATGCCCTATCTTTCCAGATAACAGTTTTATTGAAGCCTTTGCAGAGGTTCATTACCAAATGATGTGTTACCTATTGCAAATATGGACATATAATGGGGAATTCAGGGAGAAATTATTCAAGCTATTGCATGGGTGGTAATAATAGTCCCCTAACAGTCCTGAGTAAGAGATGTGGGAGTAATCAGATTTTGATGACTGTGATAATGAATCTAGTACTGACCCATCCATCTTCACCCATTAATGGGTTTGCCCCCGAGGTCACAGCTTCAATAGCGCATTACTAACATTGGCTAATGTGCCAAAGGCGCCACGCATTGGTCAAACAATCCATTTATTTAGCTGTGCAATTGTATCGTTGCCTTTGCCTTGGTTCTTCTCACACCATTGATCTCTGTGTTTTTCATTATGGTCTCCGCATGCTTGGAGAGGTGAGTGAGGGTATTTCCAATGCTACTGATACCTACTTACCCTGCATTCTTTCATTAGCCAAGAGAGGGTCGCCTCTGGTCATTGCAATTACCCCTAGACAAACTGTTTTCGCTCCTGGCCAGGCTAGGTAATGTGAGTGGAATTGCTGGTGGCTGTTCTAATAGGTGCAGATTGATGGAGAAGTAGCCGGGCCTAGCAGAGAACTCTGTTCTGTGTTATGTTGTGCTTGCTTTGTTTTATTGAGCATGCTTACTGTGTCCATGGTACAGTCTGCTGGTCAGAGGTGGGCTATTTTTCCTGCAGTGAGTTCTTAGATTATCTCTCTTGGAGCTTGTTTTTGTATTTATTCATTATGCTATTGTAACGATGAGAATCAGATGTTCATCATTGATTAATAATGCCTGAGCTGTGTCTACAAATTCCTGTCTGTCTGTCACGGTTCAGACAGACGACCAGAGGACCACAATTGCGTCACACCAGAAAGTTTATTAAACTTAAGGGAAAAGGGAAGTAGGGAGTGAATGAAGGCTCCAGGGGTAACAGGGATCCCGTCCAATGTGCTGGGTCTGTGCCCCCCCCAGTGGCAGCGATGCGTCCTATGAAGCCGGTGGTGGGTGGTCCAGAAGTCCTGGGGGGGGGAGACACAGACACAACAGGGCGGAATGAAACAAGGCAGCAGTACAGTTCAAGGGAAATCCAAAATACGTAGTAGCAAGGCAGAAGGCTGGTCAGAGTTACCGGGATTGAAGAGTAGTCAGGAGTCGTAATGGCAGAAGCAGGTCTGGATCTCCTGAGGCAGAAGAGTATCCAAAAAACAGGCAGGTCCGGGGTCACAAAACCAGGGTGAGCCAGAAGCGCGAGCAAACAGGTTCCGGGTGTGAGCTTTGCAGACGATCTGACACCGGAGAGCTGAAAGACAGGGCCTTAAATACTGGGAGAGGTAGTGGGTAATGCAGCGCAGCTGGCAGAGTAATTAGAGCAGAGCAGAGCAGGGACAGGTGGAGCTAGTTAGGCTGAGTAGAGAGAGTGGTGAGCAGAGTGGAAGAAAATTAAGGTGGTAACCCGGTGGAGTGAGAGGCCCATGACAGAACCCCCCCCCCAAGGGACGGCCCCAGAAGTCCCAAGAGCAACACCACGCCGGGCGGGAGGAGGGGAGCCGGAGGAGGGCTAGAACTCCTCCGAACGGTCCGAGTGAACGTCCTCATCCTCGGAGGCAGCCGGAGGGCCGTGGTCGGGAGATGGGACAGGATCAGGCACAGGACAGGAAGCCGAGCGGGCAGGACGGTTAGGGACCCCTCTGGGGCGGCCCCTACGGATTGCAGGTTGATCAGGATGCCGTTGGTGGAAAGCGGTGATGAGAGTCCTATCCACAATCCGACTAGCTGGCACCCAGGTCCTTTCCTCAGGTCCATAGCCCTCCCAGTCAATGAGGTACTGGAGACCCCTACCCCTCCGTCTGGACCGAAGCAGGCGGCGGACGGTGTAAACCAGACCACCATCGACGAGCCGTGGAGGAGGAGGACCAGGCGCAGCAGGGACCAGCGGACTCTCATGGATGGGCTTAATCTTAGACACATGGAAAGTGGGGTGCACCCTCAGGGAATTAGGCAGTTGGAGCCGGACAGCAGTTGGGCTAATCACTCTTATGATAGGGAATGGGCCAATGAACCGAGGTGCCAGCTTCTGCGACTCCACCCTGAGTGGCAGGTTCTTCGATGACAACCACACCCTTTGACCAACATGGTAGGTGGGAGCAGGAATTCTCCGACGGTTGGCCCCGGTAGTGTAGCTGGCAACGGATCTGAGGAGTGTGGCTCGGGCTTGTGACCAGGTGCGGCGACATCGACGGGCAAAAGCAAGTGCAGATGGGCAAGTAACCTCCTCTTCCTGGCTGGCAAATAGAGGAGGCTGGTATCCATAAACACATTGGAAAGGGGACATACCGATGGCAGAGCAGGTCAGAGAATTGTGTGCGTACTCCACCCATGTCAATTGCTGCGACCAGGAGTGGGGGTTGCGTGAAGTCATGCATCGCAGTGCCTTCTCGAGCTCCTGATTAGCCCGCTCTGACTGCCCATTGGATTGGGGATGGAATCCGGAAGTCAGACTGACTGTGGCTCCCAGCAGGTGACAGAACTCCTTCCAAAAAGCGGAGGAGAATTGTGGACCACGGTCAGAAACTACATCCTTTGGCAGTCCGTGGATCCGGAAGACGTGTTCCAGGACCACCTGGGCGGTCTCCTTGGCGGTTGGGAGCTTGGGGAGGGGAATGAAGTGTGCCATCTTGCTGAAACGGTCAACGATGGTGAGAATGACGGTCATGCCACTTGAAGGGGGCAGCCCCGTGACAAAGTCAAGGGCGATGTGAGACCAGGGACGTCTGGGCACAGGCAGGGGCTGCAGCAATCCGGCTGGGGGCTGGCAGGACGACTTGTGTTGGTTGCAGATGGGGCAGGCTTGGACGAATTCCCGTACATCCTTCCTCAGAGAGGGCCACCAGAACCTCTGGGCGAGCAGGTTGTAAGTGCGGGTGGAGCCAGGGTGACAAGCTAGGCGGGAGTCATGTCCCCACTGAACGACCTGGGACCTCAGGTCTTCGGGGACAAAAAGGCGGTCAGCTGGGCAAGTGCTGGGACCTGGCTGGTTACGGAGAGCCTCCAGCACCTGTTCCTCAACAGCCCAGGTCAGAGCTGCAACGATGCAGGGACTTGGCAGAATCGACACAGGGTCCTTGGAGGGGGTGTCATCCTTCTGGAATTGACGGGAGAGGGCGTCTGGCTTGGTGTTGCGTGATCCAGGCCGGTATGACAGAGTGAAATTAAACCTGGTGAAGAACAGGGCCCAGCGGGACTGCCTGGAGTTCAACCGTTTGGCCGTGCGGATGTACTCCAAGTTCTTATGATCGGTCCAAACGAGAAATGGAATGGTGGACCCCTCCAGCCAGTGACGCCACTCCTCCAAGGCAAGCTTCACAGCCAGCAGCTCACGGTTCCCTATGTCGTAATTGCACTCAGAGGGGGACAACCGACGTGAGAAAAAGGCACAGGGATGGAGCTTCCTATCCTCCGCAGCCCACTGAGAAATCACAGCACCGACTCCCACATCCGAGGCGTCCACCTCCACAATGAATTGCCGGTCCACATCAGGCATCTGGAGGATGGGAGCGGAGGTGAACCTCACCTTGAGGGTACTGAAGGCTTTGTCGGCTGCTGGGGTCCAGGTGAAGGGTTGCTTGGTGCTGGTTAGAGCAGTGAGAGGGGCAGCAACGGTACTGTAGTTCCGGATAAACTTCCTATAGAAGTTAGCAAACCCCAGAAACTGTTGCAGCTTCTTTCTGTTCTCCGGAACTGGCCATGAAGTGACTGCTGATACTTTGGCAGGATCCATTTGGATACTTCCCTCTGCCACTATGTACCCCAGGAAGGCCACTGTCTTGACGTGAAACTCACATTTCTCTGCCTTGGCGTAGAGGGAATTCTCCAGAAGACGATGAAGGACTTGCTGGACATGGCGGGTGTGTTCAGACAGGTTTCTGGAGTAGATTAAGATGTCATCCAGGTAAACGAAGACAAACTTGTTTAACATGTCCCGCAGTACATCATTCACTAGAGCCTGGAACACAGCAGGAGCATTGGTGAGGCCAAAAGGCATAACCAGATACTCGTAGTGGCCTGTTGGTGTATTGAATGCGGTTTTCCATTCATCTCCCTCCCGGATCCGCACTAGGTGGTAAGCGTTTCTGAGATCCAACTTGGTAAAAACAGTGGCTCCCTGGAGCAACTCAAAAGCAGAGGTGAGCAGAGGCAGAGGGTAACGGTTTTTCACTGTGATGTCGTTGAGTCCCCTGTAGTCGATGCAGGGGCGAAGAGATCCGTCCTTCTTCCCCACAAAGAAGAAGCCAGCACCAGCAGGAGATGAAGATGAACGGATTAATCCTGCGGACAGAGAGCCATTGATGTAGTCCTCCATGGACTTTCTTTCAGGAGCAGACAACGAATAAAGACGACCCTTTGGAGGAGCTGTTCCAGGGAGGAGGTCGATGGCACAGTCGTACGGTCGGTGAGGGGGCAGAGATGTGGCTCTTGCTTTGTTAAACACCTCTCTGAGACCATGGTAGCATTCTGGGACATTGGAGAGGTCAGGAGCGGAGTTAGTAGGTACTGGCCGAGGGGGTAGTGCGGCAGCAAGCAGGCAGGTTCGGTGGCAGTCCTCTCCCCACTCCCTGATCACCCCGGTCACCCAGTCGAGCTGAGGGTTGTGCCGGCGGAGCCATGGGTAACCCAGGATGAGGGGTTGGCCTGGAGAGGGGAGCAGGTGAAACTGGATAGTTTCTTGATGGTTTCCGGACAGACCCATCGAGACCGGGGCCGTGACATGAGTGACCGATCCGAGTAAGTGTCCGTCCAGTGCCCGGGCAGGAATAGGAGGTGTCAAACGGAGGTTCTCCAGTCCCAGTTGGCGTGCCAGCTTGATGTCCATTATGTTGGCTTCGGCGCCAGAATCCACCAGAGCAGCCAGGGTGTGAGTTGAGTCAGAGAGGCGGAGGTGAACTTGCAGCAGGGGTTTGCGGTCGGAGGACTGGATGGTCATTGAACTCAACCGGACTCCCCCTATGCCCGGTGAGCTTCGGCCCTTTAAAGGGCAGGTTACCACACGATGTCCATCACCTCCACAATAGAGGCAGAGGTTTGAGGTGAAGCGGCGCTGGCGCTCTGCAGGAGTGAGAGAGGCTCGCCCAATCTCCATAGGCTCAGACTGATCAAGCTGACCTGGGTGAGTGGCAGTAGATGACAGGAGCCCAGTCGGATCTCTCCGAATGCCGGTAGTAGGTGGACCTTGGCGCCCCCTCTCACGACGACGGGTCTGTATCCTTCTGTCGATCCTGACAGTCAGTGCGATGGCTTCATCAAGAGTGGAAGGCAGTTCATGGGAGACCAACTCGTCCTTGATATAGTCAGCCAAACTATGGAAGAACGCGTCCACCAACGATGGTGTGTTCCAAGAACTTCGTCTAGCCAGGGTTCGGAAGTCGATGGAATGGTCTGCGACTGTACGTCTGCCTTGTCGAATACTGAACAGTTCACGAGACGCCTCTGCGGTGGGTGAATCCAGGTCAAACACCCTCAGCATCTCCTCAGCAAACAGGTCGAAGGTTGCACATGCGGGGGTTTGACGTTCGAACTCTGCTGTTCCCCAGAGTCGAGCTCGGCCCGTCAGGTGAGTGATGGCATACCCAACTTTAGCCCCCTCCGTGGCGAAGGTCCTTGGCTGCAAGGAGAACTGAAGTCGGCAGCTAGTCAGGAATGGCCGGACCTGGGTTGAATCGCCGTTGAACCGCTCGGGGTTTCCAATCTTGGGTTCCGGAGCAGCGGCTGCAATGACCGGGGCAGGTAACTCGGGGGCAGGGCTGGTGGGCAGACTGGCTGGGGTAAGGTTGGTGAGGAGTTGAATGATCATGGCGAGTTGTTGTTGCTGCTGCTGGAACTGCTGCTCATGCTCATCGGTTTCCATGTCGGGGAAAGTGTGCGCTGAGTCCATAATGGTCAGATCGTACTGTCACGGTTCAGACAGACGACCAGAGGACCACAATTGCGTCACACCAGAAAGTTTATTAAACTTAAGGGAAAAGGGAAGTAGGGAGTGAATGAAGGCTCCAGGGGTAACAGGGATCCCGTCCAATGTGCTGGGTCTGTGCCCCCCCCAGTGGCAGCGATGCGTCCTATGAAGCCGGTGGTGGGTGGTCCAGAAGTCCTGGGGGGGGGAGACACAGACACAACAGGGCGGAATGAAACAAGGCAGCAGTACAGTTCAAGGGAAATCCAAAATACGTAGTAGCAAGGCAGAAGGCTGGTCAGAGTTACCGGGATTGAAGAGTAGTCAGGAGTCGTAATGGCAGAAGCAGGTCTGGATCTCCTGAGGCAGAAGAGTATCCAAAAAAACAGGCAGGTCCGGGGTCACAAAACCAGGGTGAGCCAGAAGCGCGAGCAAACAGGTTCCGGGTGTGAGCTTTGCAGACGATCTGACACCGGAGAGCTGAAAGACAGGGCCTTAAATACTGGGAGAGGTAGTGGGTAATGCAGCGCAGCTGGCAGAGTAATTAGAGCAGAGCAGAGCAGGGACAGGTGGAGCTAGTTAGGCTGAGTAGAGAGAGTGGTGAGCAGAGTGGAAGAAAATTAAGGTGGTAACCCGGTGGAGTGAGAGGCCCATGACACTGTCATGTGAACTGATGGAGATGGTGGTTGCTTCAAGATAATAAAGACATGTTATACATAGCTCCTGTGTGCTGCCTCTGTCTAGTCTTAACTATCTTATAGTTGACGTTCCACTCTCCAAAGTCTCTAAACAGCGCGTTACACTATTTCTGTTTTAAAGGCTATTGTTGTTGACTAACCACATTCTCTTCTTGAATCTCCTGGATCTGGTGAAGTTGGGTTGTAGTGCTACCGCAGGGATTTTGTGGCCCCCATAACTACACCTGAAGAGCTGTGGTGACTGGTCTGGGAGGACCTCTGTGGAAATTGGTTTTTTATTACCACCACATTGTACATCAGAGGCAGGATGGAGGGCAAGACGACAAATGCAATCTTTCTCTATGGTTTACTGAAAATACCAAAGGAAAAATTAATTCATGAATTTGCTATTCATGCCCAGGTCTCTGTGTTTCTTAGTTAGAGGAAAGGATTTGGATGGTCACCTGCATTGACATGAATTGCATCTGGAGTTTTAGTGCCTGTATCAGAAAAATATGATACCCCTGAAATGACAACTTATTTGTCTCCATGTTTACAGCTAAATCAATACTTGCCACAAACTGTTATTGACCTCTGTCCAGCCCACCTTGTCCTGCCCTGAGTCACAACACATTCTCATGTCAAAGCTATTACTTCTCTGTAGAATCACAGCAGGACATGTTAGAAGGTCATGTGATGCCACACTGTCATGCTCCACGCTGTAGAATAGCAGCACGTACGAAGACATACAGTATGTCACGCGATCCAATCCAATATGGCAGCCAGCATTCCTGCTACCGCCTTGTTAGAACTGTAAGGAGAAGTAGAGAAATAGAAAACTTGAATCTTTCCCATCTGTGCCATGCAAGTCAGCCATTTGTGAGCCAGGATGCTTGTTAGGGTTTAATCAGTCAATTAGACCAGCGGATGATGAATATGGCAGGATTGGCAAAACTAGAGCTAACACAGAACTTGGCCAACCGACCAGGATCAACCCCTATTAATTACAGTAAGTGGGCTGTGAGTTGAGACCATTTTGTATGATGAAGAGAAGAAAGAAAACAGGATACATGCACACAGCATAAGTGCATCCAAAAATGCACTATTTAATCAAAACTAATATGGGTAGCCAAGTGTTCATGTAATCATCAGTTAAAATATAAGCATGATCTTTTCAGGAGTTGAAATCAGTTTAAGAAAATGTTTTCTTGAAAACCAACAATCGATAATCTTGGGTCATGTAGGCTATTGAGCATTAATCGAGCTTCTCTATATGAAGTTCACTACATTTAATTAATTTTCTAATAATACCTCACACTGTTTCCTCCAGAAATAAGTACAGTGTAATACATTTTACAAGAGTAGAATACAGGGGGTCTTTAGGATAAGCAGTGCCTGTACAAATGGAGAAGCATGCCATGCGGCTTCATTAATTCTCCGGCTCTCCCATTTTAATATATATAGATTATGAATCACAAAGACACTATACAGGTGAGCCAAACAGAGCCTGATGAGTTTGAACAGTATATCAGTCCCATCCCCCTGGGGTTATGACATCCATTTGCACAGTGACAGCTCGTCTGGAAAGTTGAATGATTATTTAAAGGTCCAATGCAGCCCTTTTTTAAAATCTCAATAACAAATCATTTTTGGGTAACAATTAAGTACCGAATTGTGATTGTTTTATTAAAATGGTAAAAAAGAAACAAAAATAGCGTCTTAGCAAATAGCAATTTCTCAAGCAAGAACTTTGCTAGGACTATCTGGGAGTGGTTTGAGTGGGGATGGGGAAAACTGAAAATTAGCTGCTATTGGCAGAGGGGTTTGGAACTCTCTTTCTTATTGGCCTATTAACTCATTTACTGCATGGTGATGCCACAATGGAAGGCCAAAACTCCCTCCCACCAAAACAGGCTGAAATTTCAGCCGGTCTTTTCAAACAGCTTTTACACTAAAAGGGCATTATCATCATTTTCACAATTTCACAGTGTTATTCCAACCTCATAGTGTGGAAATATACATAAAACACAGGAAAATCACGTTTTTGACTGCACTGGGCCTTTAAGCATTCAAAAACAACTTGGCAAGACTATCCGTTTCTTCTAGAGGTAAATCTATATCATTGTCAGAATATACATGCCACAAAATGTGTTGTAGTTTACTGTAGATGATGACAAAGTTAGCAAACAGATGCGATTTCTTCTGTTGAGGTGGGCTACACTGAAATGGTAGGAATGGATAGTCTTTATCATTATACAATATTATAGGATATCACCCAAAGAAACAATTTACTGGATGTGTGCTACTACTGTAGATGTCTATTTTCAATGGACAAAGATTACTTGGATAATTTAGGACTGAGCTATACTGCTATACAAAATTGAAATGTGTAAAAGCTGGAAATAAAATGTGATTTTGTGACTATAGCCAATTGTAAAAGTCTGATTTCCTCCAGTAAACTCCCTTTGGCACAGAGTTTCCTTTCCCCAGAGAATGAGTCATGAATCTTGACCAATAATAAGCAGGAGATAGGGAAATATGTGTAAAAAGCATTTTATCTCAGTGGCTTGGACGAACTCCAACCTCATCAGAGGAGCACATTTATTTTGGACTCAGAATGCATTCCTTTTAATTTCACGCTGAATGCCCTGATACCAGCCAGAAGAGGAAATGTAACGTTTAATTTTCTGATAGGAGTTACTAGCAGAGAGAATGAAAGTGCCATACACAAAGGAGAGAGAAGAAAAAGTTAATTTCAGAGGTTATGTACATTAGAAAAATGATATACTTTGTTTGGATTCATTTACTTCACTTTGGTTATATATATGTTTTTGTTTTGTTCACTCTTTCTGAGAGTTGTTTTCCTCTGCTTTAGAAGGGGAATAACTGATGTTTGCTCTGTCTGCTGTGTCAGATATGATATTGAAAGTTTGATGTTCCACTTTTGTGTTCCATTTATATTCCTCTGTGTTGTCAAGCATGTTGATGCCACAATGCTGTTTGGTCTTAATAACCAATTCACAGAGAGAGTGGAGTTTCTCTTCATTCCAGCTGGAGGATAGTTGAATTATTCTATATCAATTCCTCTTTGAGCTGGAAATCACTGATGGCATTACCCATTCTACTCCAGATTTTACCTGATTAATTGTTTTTGCTGTCTGTTGTCGATTCCTACTATTCATCCAACAGACACCATGGGTTTTGCCCATGGGGGTATTCATGTTAGATATATCTACTTTACATGGTTCGTCATAGGGGGAACACATTTTCATTGTATATTACATTATCTTCTTTTGTTTGCATACTAATGTAAAGTCTTATAAATCATGTCCTAGTTCATTACAACAGCCCAAGTAACACGAACACACATATTTGTCTGTCTCAGGCATTTGTGTTGTTGTACAATACCTCCTTTTTATGACCCCTTGTAGTCAGTAGATGCTGTTGATTAAACATCTTTGGACCACAAGGCTTCTGTTTACACCTATTTCACTGCTGTCTTGCAACACCCCAGTAATTTGGTGGATTGTCACAAGTAGACTTGTATACAATATTCAAAGGTTATTTTATTGTTGTGTGAAATAGTTTTAGATGTACAGTTGAAGTCGGAAGTTTACTTACACCTTAGCCAAATACATTTAAAGTCTGTTTTTCACAATTCCTTACATTTAATCCTAGTAGAAATTCCCTGTTTTAGGTCAGTTAGGATCACCACTTTATTTTAAGAATGTGAAATGTCAGAAAAATAGTAGAGAGAATTATTTATTTAAGCTTTTATTACTTTCATCACATTCCCAGTGGGTCAGAAGTTTACATACACTCAATTAGTATTTGGTAGCATTGCCTTTAAATTGTTTAACTTGGGTCAAACGTTTTTGGGTAGCCTTCCACAAGCTTCCCACAAGAAGTTGGGTGAATTTTGGCCCATTCCTCCTGACAGAGCTGGTGTAACTGAGTCAGGTTTGCAGGCCTCCTTGCTCGCAGACGTTTTTTCAGTTCTGCCCACACATTTTCTATAGGATTGAGGTCAGGGCTTTGTGATGGCAACTCCAATACCTTGACTTTGTTGTCCTTCAGCCATTTTGCCACAATTTTGGAAGTATGCTTGGGGTCATTGTCCATTTGGAAGACCCATTTGCGACCAAGCTTTAACTTCCTGACTGATGTCTTGAGATGTTGCTTCAATATGTCCACATAATTTTCCTTCCTCATGATGCCATCTATTTTGTGAAGTGCCCCAGTCCCTCCTGCAGCAAAGCACCCCCACAGCATAAACTTCCGACTTCATCTGTACATCCATAGTTGCTTTTGCTTTGGATGTAGTTTTTTTTAGAATGTCATTCATTTCTGAGTTGACAGACTTAAACACTAGTCAAAGTATGTTGCGCTTTCTGCCATCTTTGTATTTACTTTCTTGTTTGTTTGCAGCAGAATAATACCTAAAGGAGAATGAATGAGACATTGATTTAGGCCCTCTAGAGTAATAGTTTGTTTTTACTGGAGTGAGAGTGGGACCAGCCCATAACCCTGGCTGCCAATCCATTCTTATCAATAGACATTATACTTTATATAAATCTCTCTTCTGAAATCAATGGACATAAAATATCATCATAATTTCCTGCCCATTCCCATGCAGCACAAGCTCAAACTGCAGGGAGTATATCACAGTGAAAATAATTTTAGCTGTGTGGACCTCTGGCTTTCAAACATCAGCTGAGAGCAGTAGGAACTATTGCTGAAAGCCCTGAAATGGGGGCAAATCAGCTTAAATCAGCATGATCATCCAAGTGTTTCAGGTTGTGTAATATCACTATAGAGGTTTAACAGTTTCAATCAACATACTGTCCACTCTAACCACTGAAATGTTACAACCAAATGAAATGTACGATTTGGTTAATTCACCAAATAATAAAGAACCACACAAAATAACTGGAGTAAAATATTAAAGTGCAAAGCATGTCTGGCAAGTTAGTGGGAGGCTTTTGGAATAATGTAACTGTAGATGGATGGCTTGTTGGATTTAACAGAGCATGTTGCAGGTATTGCTCACATGCTGAGGTCATCAATCATGCTTGACTCTGTTGTAGAACATAAGGTCATCGTTTGCCACCTCTGCTTGTACGCTGTTGACATTGATCCAAAGGCAAACTGCTTGTCAGGAACATATGAAGATGGATAGTGCTGGTGTGTGTGTGTGTGTGTGTGTGTCAAATCAAAATGTAGACAAAATTCAACCTGAGTATGTCAGTCATCCGTCTGCCTTTCATGTAAGTTTTACCATAGTAATGAGCAAGCGTTCAGCTAACAGTGACCTTGTTGCACTATGTGGGAAGTTTGTGAGAGTGACACATCCAGGACATTGTACTGACAGAATAACAGATGTATCAATGTTTTCATGTTTTCCTCTCTTAACTGTGCTCACAATAGGTTATCACAAAGGTGACTTTATGTTATAGATAAGTCAAAATGGGAGAAAAGAGATAAAAATGTTACTCCATATCCATGGTGAAATTTCGAGGGGATCAAAATGACTTGAGTTCAATAACTCAAGCTGTTCCGAAGGCGATTGTACCTTAGTGAAATGTTTTATAGATATTGAAGTTTCTAGTTAATCTATTGACCATGGTGATTAATGTTCACACTCTCTGACGATAGATGGCCTTATGACTAAGATCTAATGAATACTTATTAGCGCTGCAATTAGCCATTAAACGATCATGCATTAATCAGATCTATTGGCAATGTTTTAGTCCAGAACCACATGCGTATGAACTCATTAGTAGTGTGAAGTAGTAGTGTTTAGCCTCAGCCCAAACATGGTTAGTTTATTGTTGTTTCGGTTATTTCTAATTGTACTATATCACTGTAGACCCCCCAGCCTAGCTAAACCTGCCTTAGTTAGCTCCTTTGTCCCTCCGCCCATACACTCAGAGACCGACTCAATTGATGCCTCTAGAGATACTATCTCTTTCATTGTTACCCAACGCTTAGGTTTACCTCCACTTTACTCATATCCTTCCATATCCTTGTCTGTACATAATGCCCTGAATCTTTTCTATAACACCCGGAAATCTGCCCCCTTTATTCTATGTACCCAACGCACTAGAAGACCAGTTCTTAAAGCCTTTAGCCGTATCCTTATTCTAGTCCTCCTCTGTTCCTCTGGTGATGTAGAGGCTAACCCAGGGCCTGTAGCCCCCAGTATCACTCCTACTCCCCAGGAGCTATCATTTGATGACTTCTGTAATCGCAAAAGTCTTGGTTTCTTGCACATAAATATCAGAAGTCTACTTCCTAAGTTTGAGTTATTCACTGCGTTAGCACACTCTGCCAACCCTGATGTTCTAGCAGTGTCTGAATCCTGGCTCAGGAAGGCCACCAAAAATTCTGAAATTTCCATCCCAAACTATAACATTTTCCGTCTAGATAGAACTGCCAAAGGGGGTGGAGTTGCAATCTACTGTAGAGATAGCCTGCAGAGCTCTATCATACTATCCAGGTCTGTGCCCAAACAGTTTGAGCTTCTACTTCTAAAAATCCACCTTTCCAGAAATAAGTCTCTCACTGTTGCCGCTTGCTACAGACCCCCCTCAGCCCCCAGCTGTGCCCTGGACACCATATGTGAATTGATTGCCCCCCATTTATCCTCTGAGTTTGTACTGCTTGGTGACCTAAATTGGGATATGCTTAATACCCCAGCCATCCTACAATCCAAGCTAGATGCCCTCAACCTCACGCAAATTATCAACGAACCTACCAGGTACAACCCTAAATCCTTAAACATGGGTACCCTCATAGATATCATCCTGACTAACATACCCTCTAAATACACCTCAGCTGTCTTCAACCAGGATCTCAGCGATCACTGCCTTATTGCCTGCGTCCGTAACGGGTCTGCGGTCAAACGACCACCCCTCATCACTGTCAAACGCTCCCTAAAACACTTTAGCGAGGAGGCCTTCCTAATTGACCTGGCCCAGGTATCCTGGATGGATATAGATCTCATTCCGTCAGTAGAGGATGCCTGGTTGTTCCTTAAAAGTAATTTCCTCTCAATCTTAAATAAACATGCCCCATTCAAAAAATACAGAACTAAGAACCGATATAGCCCCTGGTTCTCCTCAGACTTGACTGCCCTTGACCAGCACAAAAACATCCTGTGGCGTACAGCATTAGCATCAAATAGCCCCCGCGATATGCAACTTTTCAGGGAAGTTAGGAACCAATATACACAAGCAGTCAGGAAAGCAAAGGCTAACTTTTTCAAGCAGAAATTTGCATCCTGTAGCACTAACTCCAAAAAGTTTTGGGACACTGTAAAGTCCATGGAGAATAAGAGCACTTCCTCCCAGCTGCCCACTGCACTGAGGCTAGGAAACACTATCACCACCGATAAATCTACAATAATCGAGAATTTCAACAAGCATTTTGCTACAGCTGGCCATGCTTTCCATCTGGCTACCACTAACCCGGCCACCAACTCTGCACCCTCTGCTGCAACTTGCCCATGCCCCCCCGCTTCTCCTTCACACAAATTCAGACAGCTGATGTTTTGAAAGCGCTGCAAAATCTGGACCCCTACAAATCAGCTGGGCTAGACAATCTGGACCCTTTCTTTCTAAAACTAGCCGCCGAAATTGTCGCAACCCCTATTACTAGTCTGTTCAACCTCTCTTTCATAACGTCTGAGATCCCCAGAGATTGGAAAGCTGCCGCGGTCATCCCCCTCTTCAAAGGGGGTGACACTCTAGATCCAAACTGCTACAGACCTATATCCATCCTGCCCTGCCTTTCGAAAGTATTCGAAAGCCAAGTTAACAAACAGATCACCGACCATTTCGAATACCACCGTACCTTCTCCGCTATGCAATCCGGTTTCCGAGCTGGTCACGGGTGCACTTCAGCCACGCTCAAGGTCCTAAACGATATTATAACCACGATTGATAATAGACAGTACTGTGCAGCCGTCTTCATCGACCTGGCCAAGGCTTTCGACTCTGTCAACCACCGCATTCTTATTGGCAGACTAAATAGCCTTGGTTTCTCAAATGACTGCCTCGCCTGGTTCACCAACTACTTCTCAGATAGAGTTCAGTGTGTCAAATCGGAGGGCCTGTTGTCTGGACCTATGGCAGTCTCTATGGGGGTGCCACAGGGTTCAATTCTTGGGCCGACACTTTTCTCCGTGTATATCAATGATGTCGCTCTTGCTGCTGGTGACTCTCAGATCCACCTCTACGCAGACGACACCATTTTGTATACATCTGGCCCTTCATTGGACACTGTGTTAACAAACCTCCAAACGAGCTTCAATGCCATACAACAATCCTTCAGTAGCCTTCAACTGCTCTTAAACACTAGTAAAACTAAATGCATGCTTTTCAATCGAACGCTGCTAGCACCCGCCCACCCGACTAGAATCACCACTCTCGACGGGTCTGACCTAGAGTATGTGGACAACTACAAATATCTAGGTGTCTGGTTAGACTGTAAACTCAACTTCCAGACTCACATAAAGAATCTCCAATCCAAAGTTAAATCTAGAATCGGCTTCCTATTTCGCAACAAAGCCTCCTTCACTCATGCTGCCAAACATGCCCTCGTAAAACTGACTATCCTACCGATCCTTGACTTCGGCGATGTCATTTACAAAATAGCCTCCAACACTCTACTCAGCAAATTGGATGTAGTCTATCACAGTGCCATCCGTTTTGTCTCCAAAGCCCCATACACTACCCACCACTGTGACCTGTACGCTCTTGTTGGCTGGTCCTCACTACATGTTCGTCGTCAAACCCACTGGCTCCAGGCCATCTATAAATCACTGCTAGGCAAATCCCCGCCTTATCTTAGCTCATTGGTCACCATAGCAGCACCCACCCGTAGTCTGCGCTCCAGCAGGTATATCTCACTGGTCATTCCCAAAGCCAACACCTCCTTTGGCCGCCATTCCTTCCAGTTCTCTGCTGCCAATGACTGGAACGAATTGCAAAAATCTCTGAAGCTGGAGACTCTTATCTCCCTCAATAACTTTAAGCATCAGTTGTCAGAGCACCTTACCGATCACTGCACCTGTACACAGCCCATCTGAAATTAGCCCACCCAACTACCTCATCCCTATATTGTTATTTATTTTGCTCTTTTGCACCCCAGTATCTCTATTTGCACATCATCTCTTGCACATCTAGCATTCCAGTGTTAATACTATTGTAATTATTCTGCACTATAGCCTATTTATTGCCTTACCTCCATAACTTGCTACATTTGCACACACTGTATATATATTTTCTGTTGTATTTCTGACTTTATGTTTTTTTTACCCCATATGTAACTCTGTGTTGTTTTTATTGCACTACTTTGCTTTATCTTGGCCAGGTCGCAGTTGTAAATGAGAACCTGTTCTCAACTGGCTTACCTGGTTAAATAAAGGTGAAATAAATAAATAAAAAGAAAGGCATTTTGAAGCGCCAACCCCTGCAGAATGTATGCTCAAGAAAATAATTATATTCTCACAGGTGATTCGAACAAAGCCCATGGCTTCAGTAGAACTGAGGCATGGACTCATTCTGCATGTTGAGCTCTATGTCAACAACCTGCCAGGTCTGCCACATCTCTCAAGACAAGGCCAATAAGCTGATTGAGGCTAAAATAGGCTGATCTTATGTATGTTCCAAAGCAAAGGATTGGAAAAACCTAGCTCACAGATGCTGTAGGAGATGCATGCACAGCCAGAGACAGGCTGGCGTGCACACATGCACGCGTACAAACAAACAAACACACACACACGCACGCACACATGCACACACACACACACACACACATACACACATACACGAGCACACACAAAGATTGTAATGCAAGAATATGCAACAATAAGAGTGAAATAACTCTAGAGCATATTGTGTAGACTGGAGAGATGTCCTCGCTATCAACTGCAGAGGGAACTTAATGTTGGTTACATAGTGTTTGTTGACAGATAGATTATGATAGATTCCATTTACCAAATACAGTATAGGCCAACTTCAAACAAACTAGTAACATGCAAAAATCAATTTATGTCTCATTTACTGATATAATTGAAATACATAATTGTAAAAAATAGCACATAATATACAGTAATCATCTATTGATATAAAAAATGTATTTGTGATGGACCAAAAGACCGCTACGACCTTTTTCATAATGATATTCTGAAGAGATCTGCTGCTAGATTCATAAATTCAATTTAAGTTACTAATTCTGTATAATCAATTTCTCAGCTTTGACATACTGTCAGACCTCTATATACTGCAGTAGTTTCAACTGTTCAAATACTCGCTAGTCTTCTCTTATCTATCACCTCTGTGAGTACAGCAGAGAGAGAGAAGGGAGCAAAGACAAAGCGGTCATAACATGTGGAACCTGCTAGAAGGATTTACAGGAAGGGACTATAGATTTTACTGGTAGTTCAGATTATGTTGAATTTAAAATGATGAATTTGAGCTCTATTCTGCTAGTTTCCCCATAGTATCAAGAAATGCATCTTTCAGGGAAAGGTCATGGCTTTTAATATTTATTATACTCTATCTGTGATCATACACAGTCGCATGGTTAACTCATTGATTTACAAAACCATCCTATTCAAAACAGATTATTATTCTGATTACTTTAAGAATAGGAAGCGAGGGGATCTGCCTTTTAACTGTACCAGGAGAGGTGACATGATAAGAAGAATTATCACTTGGGATCAGGGTTAAGACAAGCTTTACCTTTACTGTGATGTGTGTCTTAGCTGAGGGCTGAGGTCTTTTTCGAAAAGCTTCCACATGGAATCATAACTTGTCTGTCATCTTCAACCTAGCCATTGACCACAGACAGCTCTCAGGATCCTTTCTGTGGATTCTCCTGAGAGTTCTAAAGGGAATCTTTTGATATCGTTGACATTTGCTTCAGTTTTCCAGAGGCATCTTTTGTGTTTTATTTCTCAAATTGTTTGTGGTTTGTCCCGTGGTGATATTTTATCTCCCGTGCTCCTCCTCTCACAGCTGGCCCTTTCTGTCACCTTGCTGCTCTCGCAGGCTTGACTGATGGGCTATTGAGCCGGGACAGACGGACGCCCGGTGAAGGATTGCCCCTGCCATGAGCTGACACAAACCCATTCAGCCCAGGGAAATGATAGATGTTAAATCTAATTTTAAACACCCCCAACTAAATTCCCGTCGACAGATGATCCAGCCGGCGATGGGGACACAGCTGTGGGATTCAGATAAGGTGTACAGTCACCTGTGCCTCCCCAAACCCTTACTTAAGAACAAAGGGGCCACGAATGATCAATATTACACAAAGAGGAGGCAGGGGAGAGACAGGGAAAAGTGGTGAATTAGCCGATCAGGGTAGAGAGATAAGCAAGGCTGCTACAGATGTAGGATCTTAATTTGATGACCTTGCTGCAGGAGAACTTTCCTGCAATGCAGGAAAACCTGTAGTGTATTTAAGGTTTAAAAAGGCTTCTGAAGTTTGTAATTTCTACTTTGAAATTTCAGACTTGATTTTCCCTTACAAAAAATGTATCAACTCCTACATAAATGCCCATTAATTATAATCCACATGAATAATTCACATTTCCTGTTGCTACAGGATTATATTCCTGCTGTAGCAAACTGGCTCAAATTAAGATCCTACATCTGTATAGTATTGTGCTCCACATGACCTCCAAGCACATTGACTATTCAATTCAGAATCTATGTGTTGTTTTTGATTCACACTTTTCCCTGAGAGTGTGCAGCTAAGCAAAGGGCCTTCATGCATAGCCAATTGGCTTAGGTCTAAGTCTCTCAGGTAGGTGTAAAGAAGGGCTGTCTTATGGCGCAGTAATGCACAGCTGATGATGATTTATGGCTTAGTGGGTGTGCTGATTAAATCACAGAGTGCCACATAGCATTACTGCATGATCTCTGTTTTATAAGGTTGTTGCATGGCAACCCTCCCTCACACAGGCAGAGCGGAGAGCAAGAGAGTCAAAGCAAAGAGTCAAAGCCTTGCAGGGAATGAAGTAGCTCTAGGTTGGAAAAGGGATATCTCCATCATATTGGTTTGATAAGCAGAAGGTCGAAATTCATCACATAATTGTTCATAGAGAGACATTTTGTTGTGCAATAACCATCAGCATTCACTAACAAACCCTGATTAAAATACCCCCAGGAGATATTTGATGCTCTTTTTCTTCTCTTGCTCGGCAGCTGGAGATGTTCATAATCTATACCTTCTCTATATGGGGTATTGAACCGGCCTAGCATGAAGACTCCTAATATACCAGTTAACCAGTCCCTGCAGCCCTGAAATCGATGGCCTCTAAATTGTTGATCAGCGCCTTGGCACAGGCTTGGTAAATTGATTTCAGGAGAATCCTTGTGGGCTGCTGTCTCAACAAAGGCAGATAAGCTCATGCATGTGAATGAGCAGGAGCAGTGTTTTCCACTGTGCATGAACAATGAGGCATCAACACTTTCACTTTTCATGCTTTTGCTGTGTGCTTCACTACTGCCAGAATCACTTTAGTCAGTATGTCACACTCAACACGCAGTGCGCTTCAGCTCTGAAAGAAACCCGTTTCTATAGTAATCTGCCTTAAATGAATAAATATTGCCTCTGTATGAATTTGTTACACTGTCTTTCAGGTGTTAGTATCGTTATGTTATATGCATCTATTGAAAGAGAAAACGCAAGTGTGTGTGTGTGTGTACTTGCGTGCATGCTTACATGCGTGTGTGTGTGTGAGAGAGAGAGAGAGAGAGAGATAGAAAGAGGTGGAGGGAAAGAGAAAGAGAGAGAAAGAGCAAGAGACACAGAGAGAGAGAGAATGAGAGAGACAGAGAGAGACCGGTGTGGGTTGGCTCACTCTGCTTAGAATCTTATGGGAATTAAATCAATTCATCCCGACCTCAACCACATCTCTAATTTAAAAGCATCCAAATAGTACAGTAATTAAGAGCAGAAAGAACTTGAAATCAATTCATTATGTTTTAAAGTTTGGGGGAAACAAAACAAAATTAATCTAATAAAGTTTAGAATGTTATTTCCATCCACTACTGCAATTTATCACATTTAGGGAACGTGTCAAGAGTAAGTGGAACCAAAGTAATTGTTTGCCATAGCTCTAAGGAGAATGGACTTTGACTGCCTTGTTGGGAGGCTGGCCATCTCTCTATCCCTCTGTCCCTTTCTGCATCGATTCTCAAGCTGAGGTACTTTTGAGAATTATTTTGTGTTCATCAACATTTCACATAGAATTGATAATGCCAGAGATTAGTATGCATTTGAAATTTAGCTACAGAGCTTAGAAGGCCCACAAACATCCACAACGAAGCTCTTTCATTTAGCTTGACTCTCTCTATTCTTCCAACTCATGTTTTTCTGTCAGACAAATGACATAATCTGAATACATAATGACAACACATAGAATTGTATGTTGGCGTAACTGCAGTGAGCTAGAAAGATACAGTATTTCATATTTCCCTAGGCAATATGATAACTCCAGGAGTTGCTGCAGATGACCTTGAAATCAGCATTCGTAGTACTTAACTATGGAAACACAGAATGTAGACAGAAAGAAAGGAAGAAAGACTAAGAGGGGATCCATGGAATGAGAATGAGTGTCCAGTTTGTGCTCAGTGTGATGCCCAGCCAGGCATCCAGTCCATGCCAAGCCCTCAAGCCAACTTTCTGAAGGCCAACTGATTTTTAAGAGAGATAGATGAACAGAGGGCTTATCAGTGTAACACATGTCCCATAGTAGAGTGTGGGTAATTACACTGGGCCCTGTGTTCCCATCATTCCCCTCTCCTCCTGCTGAGCTGACACTGTGTACACACTCAGAGGGGCTAGGCTACCCAGCAGATAGCTCTTCAGAGGGGGGTACATTTTATATGGGGCTTCATGCTGCTGGTCCAATCCACTAAACACATTTTCAGCTCATGCCCTGCCATTATGGTTGTTGTTTATAATTTTGTGTAAATTGCACTGACTACGAATCTTACAGTGAATGCTGGTGTTCTTTGAAGGGTTTTGTCTGACACAAGGTTCCCCTATTATAATTTTGGCATTGTGAGGACTCACAATTTCACATATTCAGGTGCATCACTAACGCCAATTTTACCGGGGATAATTGTCATGTCTCATGTTGTGTTGCGAATCATCTTCTCAAAAAGATTCTGCTAAACTACTACTGAATACTTTGCATGACTACCGTACCGTGGCATCTCTGTTCATACTGCATGCTCATCCAATAAGGGTTTCCTGCAAAGGGCAATATGATTTCTTCACTGCTGGAGTTTTGAGGTAGAATTTGTATTGTGCAGTGACAATACCAGCAGGGAGAAAGTGAAAGGACAAAGCAAATGGGTGCTTAAAGTGTAATTCAATTTAGTGACCATTGCAACCTCATCTTCCATGTACAAGTGACCTAATTTGAAGGTCACCTTGATGGAAGAGATACACTATATATACAAAAGTACGTGGACACCCCTTCAAATTAGTGAATTCGGCTATTTCAGCCACACCCGTTCCTGACAGGTGAATAAAATCGAGCACACAGCCAGCCTTGGTGTCCACATCACCAACGAACTATCATGGTCCAAACACACCAAGACAGTCGTGAAGAGGGCACGACAAAGCCTATTCCCCCTCAGGAGACTGAAAAGATTTGGCATGGGTCCTCAGATCCTCAAAAAGTTATACAGCTGCACCATCGAGAGCA
Source organism: Coregonus lavaretus (assembly GCF_964263955.1). NCBI lineage: Eukaryota > Metazoa > Chordata > Actinopteri > Salmoniformes > Salmonidae > Coregonus > Coregonus lavaretus. The sequence continues at coordinate 24,698,347 of NC_140009.1, forward strand.
TCCTGACTGGTTGCATCACCGCCTGGTATGGCAACTGCTCGGCCTCCGACCGCAAGGCACTACAGAGGGTAGTGCGTACGGCCCAGTACATCACTGGGGCCAAGCTTCCTGCCATCCAGGACCTCTATACCAGGCGGTGTCAGAGGAAGGCCCTCAAAATTGTCAAAGACCACCCTAGTCATAGACTGTTCTCTCTGCTACCGCACGGCAAGCGGTACCGGAGCTCCAAGTCTAGGTCCAAAAGGCTTCTCAACAGCTTCTACCCCCAAGCCATAAGACTCCTGAACAGCTAATCATGGCTACCCGGACTATTTGCACTGCCCCCTCCACCTCCACCCCATCTTTTTACGCTGCTGCTACTCTGTTAATTATTTATGCATAGTCACTTTAACTCTACCCACAAGTACATATTACCTCAACTGCCTCAACTAGCGGGTGCCCCCGCACATTGACTCTGCACCGGTACCCCCCTGTATATAGCCTCCCTACTGTTATTTTATTTTACTTCTGCTCTTTTTTTCTCAACACTTTTTTTTTGTTGTTGTTTTATTTTACTTTTTTATAAAAATATACATGCATTGTTGGTTAAGGACTGTAAGTAAGCATTTCACGGTAATGACTACATCTGTTGTATTCGGCGTATGTGTCAAATAAAATTTGATTTGATTTGGAATATCCATAGACAAACATTGGCAGTAGAATGGCCTTACTGAAGAGCTCAGTGACTTTCAATGTGGATACCATCTTTCCAGCAAGTCAGTTCGTCAAATTTCTGCCCTGCTAGAGCTGCCCTGGTCAACTGTAAGTGCTGTTATTGTGAAGTGGAAACATCTAGGAGCGACAACGGCTCAGCTGAGAAGTGGTAGGCCACACAAGCTCAAAGAACGGAACTGCTGAGTGCTGAAGTGCGCAGCGCGTAAAAATTGTCTGTCCTCAGTTGCCACACTCACTATCAAGTTCCAAACTGCCTCTGGAAGCAACGTCAGCACAAGAACTGTTCGTCGGGAGCTTCATGAAATGGGTTTTCATGACACAAGCCATGCGCAATGACAAGCGTCGGCTGGAGTGGTGTAAAACTTGCTGCCATTGGACTCTGGAGCAATGGAAACACCTTCTCTGGAGTGATGAATCATGCTTCACCATCTGGCAGTCCAATGGACAAATCTGGGTTTGGCGGATGCCAGGAGAACGCTACCTGCCCCAATGCATAGTGCCAACTGTAAAGTTTGGTGGAGGAGGAATAATGGTCTGAGGCTGTTTTTCATGGTTCGGGCTAGGCCCCTTAGTTCCAGTGAAGGGAAATATTAACGCTACAGCATACAATAACATTCTAGACGATTCTGTGCTTCCAATTTTGTGGCAACAAAGTGAGAATGCCTCCGTGCACAAAGCGAGGTCCATACAGAAATGGTTTGTCAAGATCGGTGTGGAAGAACTTGACTGGCCTGCGCAGAGCCCAGACCTCAACCCCATCGAACACCTTTGGGTTGAATTGGGATGCCGACTGCGAGCCAGGCCTAATCGCCCAACATCAGTGCCCGACCTCACTAATGCTCTTGTGGCTGAATGGAAGCAAGTCCCTGCAGCAATGTTCCAACATCTAGTGGAAAGCCTTCCCAGAAGAGTGGAGGCTATTATACCAGCAAAGGGGGGACCAACTCCATATTATTGCCCGTGATTTTGGAATGAGATGTTCGATGAGCAGGTGTCCACATACTTTTGGTTATGTAGTGTACTTCCTTGGGAAGGGGTTACGATCTTCTGATGTACAGTTAATACTTTTTGGTTTGTTGATACTACACTGAACAAAAATATAAACGCAACATGTAAAGTGTTGGTCCCATGTTTTATGAGCTGAAATAAAAGATCCCAGAAATGTTCCATATGGACAAAAAGCGTATTTCTCTCAAATTTGTTTACATCCCTGTTAGTAAGCATTTCACCTTTGCCAAGATAATCCACCTGACAGCTGTGGCATATCAAGAAGATAATTAAACAGCATGATCATTACACAGGTGCACCTTGTGCTGGGGACAATAAAAGGCATCTCTAAAATGTGCAGTTTTGTCACACAACACAATGCCACAGATGTCTCAAGTTTTGAGGGTGCTTGCAATTAGCATGCTGACTGTAGGAATGTCCATCGGAGCTGTTGCCAGAGAATTGAATGTTAATTTATCTACCATAAGCTGCCTCTAACGTTGTTTTAAGAGAAGTATGCAGTACATCCAACCGGCCTCCCAACCGCAGACCACGTGAATGGCATTGTGTGGGCAAGCGGTTTGCTGATGTCAGTGTTGTGAACAGAGTGCCTCATGGTGGCAGTGGGGTTATGGTATGGGCAGGCATAAGCTACGGACAAGGAACACATTTCAATTTTAATCGATGGCAATTTGAATGCATAGAATACCTTGAAGAGATCTTGAGGCCCATTGTGAGGGCCTTTTTTTAAAGGTATCTGTGACCAACAGATGCATATCTGTATTCCCAGTCTTGTAAAATCCATAGATTAGGGCCTAATTTATTTATTTTTGTTTGACTGATTTCCTCATGTGAACTGTCACTCAGTAAGATCTTTGAAATTGTTCCATGTTGCATTTATATTTTTGTTCAGTATACATTAAAAATTAAGTAATGGTATTCTGTCTGAATGAAGTACAGTGTAGTGCTGCAAACCTATACAAACTGAAAATGATATTGAATTACATTTTCAACCAAGGTTTATAGCAACATCATAAAAACAATAGACAGGCCTATAAAGTAAGAGGACCTAAATGGGCACATTTAAGCCCTGTTTAAATCATACTGACATAGGTAGGAATAAGATATAGCTCTCCAGACTTGAACCAATACTGAATGATTTATCTGCTAGCATTTTTAAAGCAGCGCACATTTCTCGAATCGAAAAGCACTGAAGTAGAAAATAATTTCATCACTCCATATATGATTGTGTCAGTGAGTCATTCTCTGAATCCTTCAATGATAAATGATTGGTGTAAAATTCAGCAGGCTATTAGGCTATGTATTGTATAACTGCACAATCATTATTTTAATTCAGTTGTTTTCGGGCTTGGGCTCATATATAGGCCTATGCGTACCTATAAGCTCTAATATGCGTATGGGTGTTCTACATGCAACGTCTTAAATGCTTTGAATTAATCATAACTTTAGAACACAGGGCCCATTGTAATCACCCACACTCGTGTTTGGCTTTGAAACAACATCCACAACAACCATGTTTTCCACTCAGTTTCAACCTTTTCTTGAACTTCTTTCTTCAAATTGATCATCACAATAAGGTCAAAACATTTTTTTAAAGCATGATACTGTTTAGATGATAAGTGTTTGATGTGATTTTTGATTGCATTTGCATTGATGTCAGATTGGTTAGATGTCAGATTGGTTAAAGGGACAACAGAGTACTGAGTACCAGGCCATTAACGACGGGCGTTAGAGAGTTGGGTACTACCAACCAATGTTCCCTCTATAAACTGCGCAGCCACGCAGAGACGCAAGAGATTGAACTTCACTGAATTCGCCCCATTAGTTTGCACTATATAGATCAATGTTTATTTCTGTGATCGAATTAACATTATACCAGCCCCTTTTCAATGAAACAAAACAAATCTAACTTTGCAATATTGAGTCTGTGATTTTGTTGTAGACAGAGCCAAAGCACAACGGAGTGGAATTCTATTGGCGGGTAGCCCACTAGCGGCCTTTCGATAACCCGGGAGTGAATGCGCTTTTCAGATCAGTTTAGATCAGAGCCGCGCGTGTGCACGTTTGTTGATATTCTTTGCTTGTTAGCGAGTTACTGGCCCAGTTATAGATAGGCTAATTATAGGTTACTGCTTCCTACAAGAGCACAAAACGTATAGGCTACATTTCAAGCTGTCTTTGAAACGCTAGTCAGGTAAAAATCTTATGTATCAGATTCTGAGATTGAGTGTTTAATTAAAGAGGCAGTGTTGTATTTTGAGACAGGCTTGAATATGCAAATAAGCCAATAGGCAGAGGTAGCCTACATTGTCTAATTATCTGTATGGTAATAATAATTAATTGTATTTTGTGATATAGGCGACTGTAAGCTATATCATAGAAATCAAAAGCTATTTCCATGTGAAAATGTTATGGGATTTGCTCCATTGGTTTTGTTGATAGGCCTATATTATGCTCAAATAGCCACAATAGCCTATTGGCTACTGTCTAAAACTGTAAGGGTACAGCCTCAGTGTTCACTGTAAACAAGGGAACATTGCTAGCAATGCATGTCCAGAGTGCATAATGCCTCTTTCACGTGCTAGTCAGAATTAGAAAACTCTGACATTTCTGACTTGCTAACCAGTTGAGAGCGGCAGGTGTATTTCTGAGTTTTCTAGTTCCGACTAGCACATGAACTGTGGGGATCTATTTTCTTATAACTGGATGTGATGCCTAGCTTAGAAAGAATGCATTAATGATTAAACATAATAGGTTTGTACTGTACTGATATAAATTGTTTAACATAACAAGCTGTGATTCATGTGAGGAATGTTAGGGAGTAAGGTGAGACAGACTTGTGATTCTCACAGACACATACACACTGCCTCTTTGTTAAACCGCGCTCAAGGACATGTGTTCTGCTACAGTGGAGAGGAACAGACTATGTCTGAAGTTGCAAAACAACTAGACACCTGGCAACAGTGAAGCGCCAAGGGGCTGGGACCAGCCTGTGCGCCAACGATAGGCTGAGTAAGTCTAAACCACGCTCAGACTCTACTCTGATTGGCCAGCAGGGAGCGGGAACTATCTCTGTCAGAGTATTTGGAGGAGAACTTAGAACAATGGATCAGTTCTCTGAGTGCCCTGTGTGGTATTTCAGTGGACCCGTATATACGAACATCATATTTACCATTGAAGTGTTTGCATTAATTAAAATACTAGTCTATTTTAGAAGATGTGTGTTGACCTCTTTTGTTCCCAATACCAGATTTGAATTGACGCAACTTAACAATTGGTGACCACCGACTGTGATCTGGTAGAAGGGACTTCGCTGGGTATTGTCCGGCCCATTGGACATCTCTGTCATTGGACGGTGTGTTTCACAAAGAGTCCGGACTACTAAAAACAGGTAAGCAGACACCTATTGTTACATAACTAAAGTTCTGCACATTGGCTTTATCCAAATTAAATTTGTGAAACACCTGTTTGATGTAAGTGAACAAAATTATGGAATTATTATGAGTAGATAAGCACCATATTGTGACATGCAAACCTTTGGTGAATGTGATGTTAAACCTGTAGTGTGATGTGGTCCTCTGTAGCTCAGCTGGTAGAGCACGGCGCTTGTAACGCCAAGGTAGTGGGTTCGATCCCCGGGACCACCCATACACAAAAATGTATGCACGCATGACTGTAAGTCGCTTTGGATAAAAGCGTCTGCTAAATGGCATATTATTATAAACCATGGTACCATAGAGTATTGTTCTACCGGCAAGGTCTGTAACTACGAGGGTACGGCTAGGTTCGGGGAAAATACTGAAATCTATCGGCAAGGTCCGTAACTACGAGGGTACGGCTAGGTTCGAAGATACAGGGAATAATTGAATTAGTAATTGCTATCGGCAAGGTCCGTAACTACGGGGGTACGGCTAGGTTCGAAGAATTACACCGGCAAGGTCCGTAACTTCGAGGGTACGGCTAGGTTCGGGAAATTTTTGATAGTATTGCGCTATCGGCAAGGTCCGTAACTAGTACGGCTAGGATCGTAGGAGCACTTTAAAGTACACTATAGTGTTGCGCTTCGGCAGGGAGTTGTATTTGGGGGTACCGCCCAGATCGGAGGAGCACTTTAAAGTATAGGGTGTCGTATGCATGAGAGTGTGAATGATGCCAGTGTAATAAAATAGTGTTTGCAGACGAAATAAAAAAGGGAATGCGGGTTACTAAAATTAATAAACCTGTATACCTTGATAGAAAACTAATTAGGAATTAAAGACGTCTGTGGCTGTCCAAACTGTATATTTTGTGAATAACTGTTGGGTTTGTGGTTGCTTAAACCGTATAACCCGTTAATAACAATTGGGAACATAAAGGTAAAATAATGAATAACTAGTATGACTAAACTGAAACGTTTGAACTGATATGATTGAACTGTAACGTTTGATGTTTGACATAGCATAATACTGGTTTTAAATAATTATGTTGAAGCAATTTGGTTTATGATTTAATGTTTGATGTTTGACATAGCATAATACTGGTTTTAAATAATTAAGTTGAAGCAATTTGGTTTATTATTTAATTTAACGTTTGATGTTTGACCCTGCAAAATACTGGTTAAAAAATTTGACTAAAATAATTTGGTTTATCGTTGAAATATAAATATGCACCGACTTTAACTAATTAGGTGGGAATAATTTGATTTAAATAAATAGATAGACGTACTTTAAATAATTAAATAACGGACGAATATTACAAATTAAAACGAAAAACAGACAAAACCTGTTCCGACTGGACACAAAAGGAGTAAAACGCGAGGGGAGGGGCTGGAGACAGCGAGAGTGTGGCTTTTGGAGAGTCAGGAGAGACAGGGGGGTGATTTGTGTCGATTGGGAGTTGGCTGGGAACACCACGGGGCGATTGTTTGAGAGGTACCTATACATTTCTAATGATATATACGTATGAACTTTCTCACCCAAACGTAGACGTACGTCATGGGTGAGAAAGTAGAGAATATTTACATTTACAGTCATTTGGCAGACGCTCTGGTCCAGAGCGACTTATGGGAGCGATTGAGGTTGAGTGCCTTGCTCAGGGGCACATCGACAGATTTTTCACATGGTCGGCTCGGGGATTGGAACCGGCGACCTCTCGGTTGCTGGCGTGGCGCTCTTGGTCACTAAGCTGCCTGCCGCCCCATATGAGTTTAAGGTTGTGCCGTTGTTTGATCATGTGATAAGGTTTAATGGGTAATCGGACCATAACTAATGTGGGTATGGAAGTAATGTATAAACAGTGGAGAGCCAATAGGGGGCTCCATTGAACTATTATGTTTTGTTGGGATTTCGGTGGCATGAGGTGAAGTCTGTGTGTATGAGTGAATTCAACGGCTGGTGTGGGTGGTGACCGGATGCTACGGAGTGTTTGGTTTGGTGATGTTGAATGGACGATTTGTAGCGTGTTTTGGGGTTAAATAGAAAGACTCACTTATTCAATAGAGAATGGGTGAAGGGAGAGATAGCATTACTTTGTGTTGCTAAATGATTTTCATTTGGTGACGTCACTTGCTCTATGAACTAGAAGTATTTACTTTGAAAGCATCGCGGAATGTGTCGAGTGACTGGCGATGTATGTAGAGGGTCCCGGGTTCGAACACAAGTAGGGACAGTGGGTAAAGCTTTCGCATTGGGGCTATAGACCTAGATTACTACGTAGATTGAGAAATGTGAAAGGTTGAATTAGATAGCTTAAGTAGAAGTATTCTAGAAAGGTCTATGAAAATATGTTACAAGGTCCCCTTGCGCCTTCCTCGTTGTGTAGGAAGGAGCAAGGGGAGGGGTGAGAGATAGTTCAAATGATAGGAATATCATTAAATATATGCTTATCAACGATAACAAGTATTTGTTTTATGAATTAGGGCCTAATCAGAGAGAACAGTTAAAGAAATTGAATAGCGAACTGAAATGGCGATAGAGCTGTGAAAATTGAGTTGAGGACAAAGGAGAATAATTTATGGCTCTGGTTAGCGGGAGAAAAAAATTGAGACAGTCAAGCGAGTTGGGTTGAGCTGTGGGATTTCAAGTGGAGGTCTGAATGCTTGACTGGAAGGCAGTGCTTTGATACTTTATTCGATGGGTTATTACTTTATTCGATGGGTTGCTTGACGCTAGTGGTGTATGCAAATAGTTGGTGAATTCTAGAACGATAATTTATTTTTGTTACGGGGACCAGGGGATGCAAGTGGCTTTGGCTGTTGTGCTGGGGGAATAGCGCCAGCCTGTGGTGGGTTCTAGATTTGTTAAATAAACAAACATAATTTAAACTAAAGTAATGCAATAGGCTACAATTATAACATTATCAGATAAAGGGCACATTATTACATTTACGTTTACGTCATTTAGCAGACGCTCTTATCCAGAGCGACTTACAAATAGGTGCATTCACCTTATAGCCAGTGGGATAACCACTTTACTTTTTTTTTTTTTGGGGGGGGGGGGGGGGGGTGATTAATAGTTAAAAAAAGGGGGTGATTAATAGTTATTACAATTATTATTGATAGTTATTACAGTTATTATCATTGATCCAGTAATGATAGAAGGATAGTAGAGGAAAGACAAGGGATTCAATCTCATTTAGGGAAAGAAGAAGAGTATGAAGATATATTAGGGAGAAAATACCATTAACTGAGGGATATAAAACGTTTAGCTGAAAAACACAACAGGAATAATTTACGTTACACCCTAATATAGACATCAGACCACACCAGAAGTAGAGATGGCAGGATCACTAGTAGCAATCATGAAGAGAAGGTTCCCAGAAAATAGTGAAGATATTGGTAATATCTCTAACAAATGAGAAAAGGACCAGAAAGTTAGTAACTGTAACAAAGGAGGGAACATTTGATGTAACCGTGATTGTATTGGCTAAAAAATGAAATATGACATTTACAGGGGGGACAGGAACAATAGAAGAGGAGACAGATTTTCCTAGGGGGTTGATCAAATAATTGATAATGGATCATTTGAGATGAGATCACATGTAGCAGATTTAGGGTAATCAATTAAATAATCATTGTATACTCGAGGAATTTTGAGTGGTTTTATGGATTAGTTATGAGGAATTAGATTGATACAAACAATTATTGATGGGTTAGGACTGGGGATATCTGTATCATGTTTTGTGTGTACTACCATCTTTAGATTATAACCAGGAGAAAGAGATTAGCTTATCTCATTGGAATGTTGCCCAGGGCTAGGGGAGCAGTAGTGAAGTTAGGCAATATTTAGGTCATAAAAGTGAGCTACCAAATCAAGTGAGGCCTGGCTATTTGTGGTTGTTGTTTTTCAAATTGGGGTTTTTCAAACAAAAAACAACACACCTAGTATGATGTTTATAAAGCCTTGTTGTTTCAATTTTGGGGGTTTTCAGCAGGTCAATGGTGATAGGTCTTAGAGGAGCACGCACAGTGAATTCTATGGAGTTTTTCGGTTTTGGCTGAGTTTGGGGTATATATGATTTCTTATGAGAATGAATGTCATGAGGACTTAATGAACACTTGGGATAAGTAACATTTATGAAATATTTAGAATAATGGTAATGTTTGGTATACTATGGGATGGAACAGTTCGTTGAATAATTTCAATTGCCTCTGAACTCTGTTTTAACCTTCTGGTGTTAATTAATCATCCACACTAGTAAATTCTAAAGGCATGAGAGGAGTACTTTAAGATCTTTAAGTAATCAGAGGAAGGCACAATCTAATGCGAAACAGCTATTACCTAGATCATTTATTTAGTAATGAGATCAGGAAGATAGGAGCAATAAAGAAGCAAGGGACAGTCTAAAAAAAATAAAAATAAAAGGGATGGCAATTGGATGATAAATTACCAATATTACCTAAGTGATTGTTTAGGTAGGTGGTAATATTGACACATGGGCAAAACATGTGTCAAAAGGGGGATGGTAGGAGATGATAAGGAGATGGTAGGATTAAATAATAAATATATACGAAGGAGAGGACAAAATACTTTTAAAAAAACATTGAGAGCTGAACATGTGTGAAGATAATTTATTAACCACACCCGTATGTCAGAGGTTTTGTGCCCCACAGGTGAACTAAAGGAGAAGGTGACCCACTCTATCTAACCAGGTGACTGGTGAGCATCCAGTCCCTAAAGAAGAAAAACTGGAAGCAGGCCTGTTGGGAAGGGCCCTATCAGGTTATATTGGTCACTGCCTTTGCCATTAGAATAGCTGAGAGAGCCACTTGGGTCAACGTTACCCACTGCAAAAAGGTAGGCCCACATGCCAACACCGTTGAACACACACAGAGTTAAAGAGAAGAACTGGAACCAATAGGGTCTGGGGGTAAACTCTGTTAACGAAGATCCCCTACCCCGACCTTTCATCACTGTGGGGTGTTTATAGAGGTGTGAGTATGGGGTAGTACCAAGCGGAAAGACTGAGGACAGGAGAGGGTTGGCGGTTTTTGGGAATATGGATAACTTGAGTTGCATCATAGTCTCGGTAATGGTCTTGATATGTAAAGATCCACCACCAATTATGCTATGCCCTTACCATTGTTGAGAAGTAAAAAAGAGAAGCGACCCGACATACTGACCGTCAAGGACGAGTGGCCTACAAAATGGGAGTCAGAGAAGGGCAGACTGTCAGATTCAAAATAAGGGTTAGGGACGTAGCCAACGGGTGGGGTACATGTCAATAAGCAAATTGGGATTATAAAATCCTATTATATTCATGTTTGGACCCCAGGGCGGATTGTTCCTAGACTCAAGTGTTTAAATACACTTGGGGATGGGGATATGAGACTGAGGGGGACTGAACATCCAGATGGGGGGTAAAGAGAAACAAAGACATCACCAATTATCAATTGGAGACTTAAGTTCGGAAGCACAGGAGAGAATTCTGAACCTTACAGCCCCTGTAACTGATGTGTGGTGGGCGTGTGCCAGTAAAGGCAGTGTAAGGCAGAGAATTCCAAAGGTGGCTAGATACAGTGGGGAGAACAAGTATTTGATACACTGCCGATTTTGCAGGTTTTCCTACTTACAAAGCATGTAGAGGTCTGTCATTTTTATCATAGGTACACTTCAACTGTGAGAGACGGAATCTAAAACAAAAATCCAGAAAATCACATTGTATGATTTTTAAGTAATTAATTTGCATTTTATTGCATGACATAAGTATTTGATCACCTACCAACCAGTAAGAATTATGGCTCTCACAGACCTGTTAGTTTTTCTTTAAGAAGCCCTCCTGTTCTCTACTCATTACCTGTATTAACTGCACCTGTTTGAACTCGTTACCTGTATAAAAGACACCTGTCCACACACTCAATCAAACAGACTCCAACCTCTCCACAATGGCCAATACCAGAGAGCTGTGTAAGGACATCAGGGATAAAATTGTAGACCTGCACAAGGCTGGGATGGGCTACAGGACAATAGACAAGCAGCGTGGTGAGAAGGCAACAACTGTTGGCGCAATTATTAGAAAATGGAAGAAGTTCAAGATGACGGTCAATCACCCTCGGTCTGGGGCTCCATGCAAGATCTCACCTTGTGGGGCATCAATGATCATGAGGAAGGTGAGGGATCAGCCCAGAACTACACGGCAGGACCTGGTCAATGACCTGAAGAGAGATGGGACCACAGTCTCAAAGAAAACCATTAGTAACACACTACGCCGTCATGGATTAAAATCCTGCAGTGCACGCAAGGTCCCCCTGCTCAAGCCAGCGCATGTCCAGGCCCGTCTGACGTTTGCCAATGACCATCTGGATGATCCAGAGGAGGAATGGGAGAAGGTCATGTGGTCTGATGAGACAGAAATTGAGCTTTTTGGTCTAAACTCCACTCGCCGTGTTTGGAGGAAGAAGAAGGATGAGTACAACCCCAAGAACACCATCCCAACCGTGAAGCATGGAGGTGGAAACATCATTCTTTGGGGATGCTTTTCTGCAAAGGGGACAGGACGACTGCACCGTATTGAGGGGAGGATGGATGGGGCCATGTATCGCGAGATCTTGGCCAACAACCTCCTTCCCTCTGTAAGAGCATTGAAGATGGGTAGTGGCTGGGTCTTCCAGCATGACAACGACCCGAAACACACAGCCAGGGCAACTAAGGAGTGGCTTCGTAAGAAGCATTTCAAGGTCCTGGAGTGGCCTAGCCAGTCTCCAGACCTGAACCCAATAGAACATCTTTGGAGGGAGCTGAAAGTCCGTATTGCCCAGCGACAGCCCCGAAACCTGAAGGATCTGGAGAAGGTCTGTATAGAGGAGTGGGCCAAAATCCCTGCTGCAGTGTGTGCAAACCTGGTCAAGACCTACAGGAAACGTATGATCTCTGTAATTGCAAACAAAGGTTTCTGTACCAAATATTAAGTTCTGCTTTTCTGATGTATCAAATACTTATGTCATGCAATAAAATGCAAATTAATTACTTAAAAATCATACAATGTGATTTTCTGGATTTTTGTCTCCGTCTCTCACAGTTGTAGTGTACCTATTATAAAAATTACAGACCTCTACATGCTTTGTAAGTAGGAAAACCTGCAAAATCGGCAGTGTATCAAATACTTGTTCTCCCCACTGTACATGCGCCCTGGTTATACTGGTTCAACTAGTTAGAATTAGTCACCAGGAACCAAGGATTAAACAGATGTAGGAGGAGTTTTAACAAGAAGGAGAATAGCCCTATTTAGACGGATGCGATTGGGATACCAAGGGGGGTATCGGATGGATACCGAGCTATGAAACAATTAGGGGAAGGGTTTGCTACCACGTTCTTTTGGTGGGTGACAATAAACAGAATTGTGAATTGGATTATTTATATCTATTACGACCAACAACGATTTATTGGCTGGACTAGGGATGCAACAGAAGGGATCTTTTGAACAATTATCCGCCATCTCACTCTTATGACTTAGTAAAAAGAGGTTGGCTCTAGATCAGGCAGAAATGGGTGGTGTCTATAGAATGGTAAGCCATTGTTGTACGTTTATCCATCTCTAAAGCCATAGTTGGTTTAGATAAACTATCAGCTGAAATGAAGAGCATGGCTGGAATGGAGGGAAACGGACTGTTCTCCTGGTTGGGTGATTGGTTTGGTGGGTACTCTGTTGTGGTGCTTACTGGATTTCTGAACCTAGTAGTTGTGTTTCTAATATTAATGTGCTGTACTGCCTGTGTAATTCCTTGTCTGAGAAAGTCTGTTACAGATGTCGTGCATACGGCTGGTATGATGCCCCTCCTAGGGGCTCAAGAAGGGGATGCAGACACTGAGATGGGGTTGACAAAGGATGACCCTTGGTTTGCTATTGGTGAGGTGGTGGAGTGACACCCTAGAGGGTGTCTAAAGGGGGCCAACATTTATTAATCTTTGTGTTTTATGCTTTATTAATCAAGTTAACCATTGTGAATGTTTGTCTTTCCTTATGTGAAGGTTTGAAGTTCCTGGGTGGCTGGTAGCCAACCTAGTATAAGTTGGGTGTAGATGGAAGGACTGAAGGCCTTTTTATTATCATTATTGCCTATTAATAAAAGTGTGATTCTTTTTGTTTGTATTGTATTTTTATGAGTGACACCCTAGAGGGTGTCAATAGGGGGATTCCTGAGTTTCCCTGACATTTCTTATTTGGGGTTTTCTTGTTTTGGGTTCACACCCAGTGGGTGTGAAAAGGGGGATTGTGGGGTACTATTTTCTTATAACTGGATGTGATGCCTAGCTTAGAAATAATGCATTAATGATTAAACATAATAGGTTTGTACTGTACTGATATAAATTGTTTAACATAACAAGCTGTGATTCATGTGAGGAATGTTAGGGAGTAGGGTGAGACAGACTTGTGATTCTCACAGACACATACACACTGCCTCTTTGTTAAACCGCGCTCAAGGACATGTGTTCTGCTACAGTGGAGAGGAACAGACTATGTCTGAAGTTGCAAAACAGCCTGTGCGCCAACGATAGGCTGAGTAAGTCTAAACCACGCTCAGACTCTACTCTGATTGGCCAGCAGGGAGCGGGAACTATCTCTGTCAGAGTATTTGGAGAAGAACTTAGAACAATGGATCAGTTCTCTGAGTGCCCTGTGTGGTATTTCAGTGGACCCGTATATACGAACATCATATTTACCATTGAAGTGTTTGCATTAATTAAAATACTAGTCTATTTTAGAAGACGTGTGTTGACCTCTTTTGTTCCCAATACCAGATTTGAATTGACGCAACTTAACAGAACGTAGCATTAAAGGAGATTACCATGACTCAATGGTCACGTGAAATTTGACTGCGGTCATGACTCATGACCAGTGTTACCAACTTAGCGACTTTGTCGCTATATTTAGCGAGTTTTCAGACCCCTCTAGCGACACATTTTTTAAAAAGCGACTAGCGACAAATCTAGCGACTTTTTCTGGTGTTATTGGAGACTTTTCGAGACTCTGACGTTAAAGCACATATCGTTCTTACTCTGCTCAACGAGCAGCGGGTGCTTTGTTACCCCCGTCCCAAAGCACTCACAGGCGGCCCAATCCTCGCGCTGCAGTCAGAGCAGGAGATGTTCACCCCACCGCGTCCAGACTGCAAATGAATCGCGCATGTGGGAAGCCGCCGCTGGCTGATCCCGCCCTGGCTTACATTCAGGGCGGGATGTAAATGTAGGGTGTTTTTTACTCACTTTTTGTCTCTCCCACGACGTTATTCCTCTCTCCTACAGCGTCCATCACAATTACATGCACATGGCCAATTATGCAAATTAGGTAATGACGTCATTTAGCGACTTCTAGCGACTTTTAGGACAGCCAATAGCTACTTTCCTTACTGAGGAGTTGGCAACACTGCTCATGGCTGCTGGTGTGGCGGTGTCACGGATTCTGCCGAGGCTGCCCCTCCTCCTTGCTCGGGCAGGCTTCGGCGTTCGTCGTACTAGCTGCTGCCGATCTATGTTCTATGTTTCTATGTTCTACCTGTTGTTGTCTGATTGTCTCACACCTGTTTCCCATCGTGCAATTACTCCTTCCCTATTTAACCCGGTGGCTCCCATTGTGTTTTGTGCGTGTTGGTCATAGACTGACGATGAATAGTTATAATTTCCTAGTATTAGCCTACACTTGGCAACCAATAATCAGAAGAAGAAAGCTATTATGCAAAAATGATCTCTGTATCAGTAGCTAGGTTTCCATCCAATTGGCGACAATTTATTATGCGACTATTCAAAAATATGCATAAAGAAAATGTGAGCATTTTCCCATCAGTGGTGTGTATCCACCAAACGGACTTGTTGCGAATAAAAACCAGTGTGTTATGATGTAGTGCACACAAAAGGTACTTTTTTGTTTAAGTTTTCATGGACCGAATAAAAATCTAAAGTTCAATGTGTTTCCATTGCATTTTCAACTCTACCGATAGTTTTGTCACAAAAACTGTTGCGTTAAATAGCAAATGTGCCTACTCTGGTCTTGGCACGTCCCACTGGGCAAAAACTGGTTGAATCAAAGTTGTTTCCATGTCACTTTAACCAAAAAATTAAATGTGATGACGTTGGATCAACGTAGAAAACTGATTAGATTTGCAAAAAGTAATCAGCGTAAGGGAATTTAGTCTTTTTTTCACCCAACTTTTAATTTAAATCCAATGACAGGGTGACATTTTTGGTTGATTTCACATTTAATTAACGTTAGTTGACAATTCAACCAAATTTAAATCAAAACTAGATGTCTAGCCAACAGCTCGCAGATACAGTGCGGGTAGGCTGTGCAGGTAGCCATTTTACAGACAGAAAAAGATCCCACCATGTCGAACAAACAAATTATCTGTCAGAATTTAAAACCCAGTCTTTTGCCTTGTTGCATTGGAGTGCTGCATGGAGCTCCACTGAACTGAAGAGACCAGTGACTCGCCACAGCAAGGTTCCTGTTATGTGTAAATACAGTACATGGCCAACAACTGATCATCATCTACCCTTGCTCTGGTTTGCATTTTATGTAAAATATTGTTTGAGTTTCATTCATTAAACCTAGTGTGAAATTGATGTAGGAACACTGTACTTTAGGTTGATAACTTTTTTAATTAATTGAAAACTTTGACCCAATGTGATGCATTCAGAAATGGAGGAATAACATTGAAACAATGTTGACTCAACTTTTTTGTCCCTGGTGGGATATTATGCATGATTTAATTTTCATGGTTTTCTAAAAATACATTTATAAAAAATTTAACTCTGCAGTTTTTTTTTAGCCTGATGATGTGAATACTTTTCCCTTTGAAGATTTGTCTGAGGTGCGCAGTCACACCAGTATCCCAACTGGGGATTTGAATTTCAACCAAACCAAAGGATGGTATGTGACAGAGACGATACTGCATGTCTACAGCAGTCATTTTCATGACTGATTTGCATATTAATTATAGTTTCATGCTACGTTTCACTTTATGCAATGTCACCACCAACTGGGAAAAAAAGTTATCTGCATAATAACAAGTCGTAGTGGCAAAGGTTGCACCGTACAAATAATAATTGTCTGGATGTGAATAATATCCTGTAGCTTGTCGCTACAACTTGTTGTCCACAGGGTAAATGTTGCTCTGGCACATCTGGTTGAATAAATGAATAAAAAAGAGAGAGAGAGAAAGAGAGAGAGAGAGAGAGAGAGAGAGAGAGAGAGCGAGAGAGAGCTGTAAATGGGCTCAAACAAACATTGACCTCTTGTCAGTCCTTACCATCCATCACACCATGACAATCCTCGGCAGTAAAGCCATTTCAAGCATGAAACTCCGGCTGTAATGCAATCCATTCAGCCATAGTTACTATAGCCTGGTGAAAATAATGGCCCACTTATTGGCCTATAGTTCAGACTGTCACGTTCCTTGTTATATTTGAAAAGTATTATCTTGTTGTTGTCCTTTATGACAATGCTAGTCTGTCCCCAGCTCTGACCATTCTGCCTGTGTTGTTTGTCTATCACAACAATTTTCGGACTGTTTTACAGTAGGACTTTTTTCAGGACTTTTTGAGAAATTGTTGGATTTCTTCCTACGTCCTCTGCAGTCCCTTGTCCCATTGTGGAACTTGTTACTTGTACAGTGGCTTGCGAAAGTATTCACCCCTGTGACATTTTTCCTATTTTGTTGCCTTACAACCTGGAATTAAAATGGATTTTTTGGGGGTTTGTATGACTTGATTTACACAACATGCCTACCACTTTGAAGATGCAAAATATTTGTTATTGTGAAACAAACAAGAAATAAGACAAAAAAACAGAACATTTGAGTGTGCATAACTATTCACCCCCACAAAGTCAATACTTTGTAGAGCCACCTTTTGCAGCAATTATAGCTGCAAGTCTCTTGGGGTATGTCTCTATAAGCGTGGCACATCTAGCCACTGGGATTTTTGCCCATTCTTCAAGGCAAAACTGCTCCAGCTCCTTCAAGTTGGATGGGTTCCGCTGGTGTACAGCAATCTTTAAGTCATACCACAGATTCTCAATTGGATTGAGGTCTGGGCTTTGACTAGGCCATTCCAAGACATTTAAATGTTTCCCCTTAAACCACTCGAGTGTTGCTTTAGCAGTATGCTTAGGGTCATTGTCCTGCTGGAAGGTGAACCTCCGTCCCAGGCTCAAATCTCTGGAAGAATGAAACAGGTTTCCCTCAAGAATTTCCCTGTATTTAGCGCCATCCATCATTCCTTCAATTCTGACCAGTTTCCCAGTCCCTGCCGATGGAAAAACATCCCCACAGCATGATGCTGCCACCACCATGCTTCACTGTGGGGATGGTGTTCTTGGGGTGATGAGAGGCGTTGGGTTTGCGCCAGACATAGTGTTTTCCTTGATGGCCAAAAAGCTCAATTTTAGTCTCATCTGACCAGAGTACCTTCTTCCATATGTTTGGGGAGTCTCCCACATGCCTTTTGGCGAACACCAAACGTGTTTGCTTATTTTTTTCTTTAAGCAATGGCTTTTTTTGTCCACTCTTCCGTAAAGCCCAGCTCTGTGGAGTGTACGGCTTAAAGTGGTCCTATGGACAGATACTCCAATCTCTGCTGTGGAGCTTTGCAGCTCCTTCAGGGTTATCTTTGGTCTCTTTGTTGCCTCTGATTAATGCCCTCCTTGCCTGGTCCGTGAGTTTTGGTGGGTGGCCCTCTCTTGGCAGGTTTGTTGTGGTGCCATATTCTTTCAATTTAAAAAAAATTGATTTAATGGTGCTCCGTGGGATGTACAAAGTTTCGGATATTTTTTTATAACCCAATCCTGATCTGTACTTCTCCACAACTTTGTCCCTGACCTGTTTGGAGAGCTCTTTGGTCTTCATGGTGCCGCTTGCTTGGTGGTGCCCCTTGCTTAGTGGTGTTGCAGACTTTGGGGCCTTTCAGAACAGGTGTATATATACTGAGATCATGTGACAGATCATATGACACTTAGATTGCACACAGGTGGACTTTATTTAACTAATTATGTGACTTCTGTAGGTAATTGGTTGCACCAGATCTTATTTAGGGGCTTCATGGCAAAGGGGGTGAATACATATGCACTCACCACTTTTCCGTTATTTATTTTGTAGAATTTTTTGAAACAAGTTATTTTTTTCATTTCACTTCACCAATTTGGACTATTTTGTGTATGTCCATTACATGAAATCCAATTTAAATGACAGGTTGTAATGCAACAAAATTCATTTTTGCTAGCTTCAGCCACTAGGGTCAGCCAAGTTATGCCATGTCAGGGACCTCCATCCCTATTTACAGTTGGTAACTGATGTCTTGGGTTGTTCCAAGTTGCGTGGGATTATCTATATCCCTCTTGTGCCCTTGGTGCACTTGCTTCCTCTCTCCCATTAGGTGATTGGTGAGGAGTTCAAAGCTTTTCAGCCAACCACCATGTCTCTGCTTTGTCTTCACACCATCTCTATTTCCCCCCCATATTCATCAATCCCTAACTGTTGAGGGACACAGTCATTTCACAGGTCAATTAATTTTAATCATAGTGTGTCAATTCAATCTTGGCTCAAACCCCTAGACGTACACTTTGTGAAAATCATTAACCTTCCAATTTCCAATCTCCTTACTTCATCAGTATTGCAAGGAAATTGCTCAGTCATTTCAGTTGGTAAACAAATCCTGGTATTTTAAAATGTCTAAGGCTGGAAATTCAGTCAGCTTTTTTAATACAGACGCTATTTAATATTCAATTTCCCTACCGACAGAGGACATAACATAGTCATACCTGACTGCAGTCAGAGACGCTGTAGTCCAAACAGCAACAACCCATGTAATAGAGGGATTACCAGGACACGTACTCAGAGTAAATCCAAGATGGCGTAGCAGTGCGGTCGTGTATTCTGTAGTGTGCTCGTTTAAATAGCCTGTTTTTTGTCTTTTTCGTATATATTTCTCAATCTCACTTTTCATCCTTCAACTTAATATCCTTTCCTGCAACCCGCCTCACCCAATGTGGAACGGATTCTATTATTTCTTATACCTTTTTATCTAGAACCGGCTGAAACTAGCCAGCTAACTAGCTACTTGCTAGCTACTTGCTATTAGCCACCGTTAGCGGTTTTCACCATTGTCCGTGGCATGCACTACCTACCAGCCAGCTCTAGCCTGGACAATTATCGGCCAGTCTGCACAGCGCGCTATCGACCCAGAACATATCAGATTTTCTGCCGGAATCACTGAATCACTGGCTCTTTAACACCGGATCATCGCAACTAGCTAGCTGCAACCGAATGGATGTTGTTGTTGGCTAATCACCACTGTCCCGAATCTAGCACCAGTTAGCCTTGAGCCTTGAGCTAGCCTTGAGCCTTGAGCTAGCCTCGAGCCAGGCCCATCTCCCGGCTATCTACCTCTCTGTCAACCGGACGGGACCTCCTAGTGTCGACACGGAGCCCCGCCGATCCATCACGACTGGTCTGCTGACGTAATCGCCTGATGTGGTTTTCAACAGGCTTCCCGTTTCGACGACCACGAAGATCCATCTGCTAGCCCCGGCCCGCTAGCACACGCAATCAACAGCCGTGCCTCCTGCTTGCCTATGCCGTAGCAGCCATTGAACTTGCTCCCGGACTCACCTATTGCTGTTCACTGGACCTTATGATCACTCAGCTACACAGCTGATGCCTGCTGGACTGTTCCTTTACATGGTACCCCATCCTTTTTATCTGTCCTGTTTATCTGTTTAGCCTCAACTTTCGTCGCCATTACCAGTTGTTGTCTTAGCTCTCTCGAATAACACCTGTGATTGCTTTATGCCTCCCTCCCATGTCAATATGCCTTGCCTATTGCTGTTTCGGTTAGTTCTTATTATACAATTTCACTGTAGAGCCCCCAGTCCCGCTCAACCTGCCTCAGATAGCTCCTTTGTCCCACCCCCCCACACACGCGGAGACCGGCTCAATCGGTGCCTCCAGTGATGCTATCTCTTTCATCGTTTCCCAACGCTTAGGTTTACCTCCACTGTACTCATATCCTACCATATCCTTGTCTGTACATAATGCAATGAATCTATTCTACAATGCCCGGAGATCTGCCCGTTTTATTCTCTGTACCCAATGCAGTAGAAGACCAGTTCTTAAAGCCTTTAGCCGTATCCTTATTCTACTCCTCCTCTGTTCCTCTGGTGATGTAGAGGTTAACCCAGGCCCCGTAGCCCCTAGTATCACTCCTACTCCCCAGGCGCTATCATTTGTTGACTCATGTAACTTGGTTTCTTGCATGTTAACATCAGAAGCCTCCTCCCTAAGTTTGAGTTATTCACTGCGTTAGCACACTCCGCCAACCCTGATGTTCTAGCAGTGTCTGAATCCTGGCTTAGGAAGGCCACCAAAAACTCTGACATTTCCATCCACAATGACAACATTTTCCGTCTAGATAGAACTGCCAAAGGGGGCGGAGTTGCAATCTACTGTAGAGAGAGCCTGCAGAACTCTATCATACTATCCAGGTCAGTGCCCAAACAGTTTGAGCTTCTACTTCTAAAAATCCACCTTTCCAGAAATAAGCCTCACTGTTGCCGCTTGCTACAGACCCCCCTCAGCCTCCAGCTGTGCCCTGGACACCATATGTGAATTGATTGCCCCCCATCTATCCTCAGAGTTCGTACTGCTTGGTGACCTAAACTGGGATATGCTTAACACCCCGGCCGTCCTACAATCTAAACTAGATGCCCTCAATCTCACACAAATTATCAAGGAACCTACCAGGTACAACCCTAAATCCGTAAACATGTTCACCCTCATAGATATCATCCTGACTAATTTACCCTCTAAATACACCTCCGCTGTCTTCAACCAGGATCTCAGCGATCACTGCCTCATTGCCTGCGTCCGTAATGGGTCCGCGGTCAAACGACCACCCCTCATCACTGTCAAACGCTCCCTAAAACACTTCAGCGAGCAGGCCTTTCTAATTGACCTGGCCCGGGTATCCTGGATGGATATTGACCTCATTCCGTCAGTAGAGGATGCCTGGTTGTTCTTTAAAAGTGCTTTCCTCTCCATCTTAAATAAGCATGCCCCATTCAAAAATTCAGAACTAAGAACAGATATAGCCCCTGGTTCACCCCAGACTTGACTGCCCTTGACCAGCACAAAAACATCCTGTTGCGTACTGCATTAGCCCCCGCGATATCAGGAACAAATATACACAATCAGTTAGGAAAGCAAAGGCTAGCTTTTTCAAACAGAAATTTGCATCCTGTAGCACTAACTCCAAAAAGTTTTGGGAATGTAAAGTCCATGGAGAATAAGAGCACCTCCTCCCAGCTGCCCACTGCACTGAGGCTAGGAAACACTGTCACCACCGATAAATCTACGATAATCGAGAATTTCAATAAGCATTTTGCTACGGCTGGCCATGTTTTCCACCTGGCTACCCATACCACGGCCACCAGCTCTGCACCCTCCACTGCAACTTGCTAATGCCCCCCCCCCAGCTTCTTCTTCACCCAAATTCAGATAGCTGATGTTCTGAAAGAGCTGCAAAATCTGGACCCCTACAAATCAGCTGGGCTAGACAATCTGGACCCTTTCTTTCAAAAATTAGCTGCCAAAATTGTAGCAACTCCTGTTACTAGCCTGTTCAACCTCTCTTTCGTATCATCAGAGATCCCCAGAGATTGGAAAGCTGCCGAGGTCAACCCCCTCTTCAAAGGATCCAAACTGTTACAGACCTATATCCATCTTGCCCTGCCTTTTGAAAATATTTGAAAGCCAAGTTAACAAACAGATCACCGACCATTTCGAATCCCACCATACCTTCACCGCTATGCAATCTGGTTTCCGAGCTGATCATGGGTGCACCTCAGCCACACTCAAGGTCCTAAACAATATTATAACCGCGATCGATAAAAGACAGTACTGTGCAGCCGTCTTCATCGACCTGGCCAAGGCTTTCAACTCTGTCAATCACCACATTCTTATTGGCAGACTAAATAGCCTTGGTTTCTCAAATGACTGCCTCGCCTGGTTCACCAACTACTTCTCAGATAGAGTTCAATGTGTCGAATCGGAGGGCATGTTGTCTGGACCTCTGGCAGTCTCTATGGGGGTGCCACAGGGTTTAATTCTCAGGCTGACTCTATTCTCTGTGTCTATCAATGATGTCGCTCTTGCTGCGGATGACTCTCAGATCCACCTCTACGCAGACGACACCATTTTGTATACATCTGTCCCTTCATTGGACACTGTGTTAACAAACCTCCAAACGAGCTTCAATGCCATACAACACTCCTTCCGTGGCCTCCAACTGCTCTTAAACGCTAGTAAAACTAAATGCATGCTCTTCAATCGAACGCTGCTTGCACCCGCCCGCCCGACTAGAATCACTACTCTCGACAGGTCTGACTTAGAATATGTGGACAACTACAAATACCTAGGTATCTGGTTAGACCGTAAACTCTCCTTCCAGACTCACATTAAGCATCTCCAATCCAAAGTTAAATCTAGAATCGGCTTCATATTTTGCAACAAAGCCTCCTTCACTCATACTGCTAAACATGCCCTCGTAAAACTGACTATCCTACCAATCTTTGACTTCGGCGATGTCATTTACAAAATAGCCTCCAACACTCTACTCAGCAAATTGGATGTAGTCTATCACAGTGCCATCTGTTTTGTCACCAAAGCCCCATATACTACCCACCATTGTGACCTGTACGCTCTCGTTGGCTGGCCCTCACTACATATTTGTCGCCAATCCCACTGGCTCCAGGTCATCTATAAATCTCTGCTAGGCAAATCCCTGCCTTATCTTAGCTCATTGGTCACCATAGCAACACCCACCTGTAGTATGCGCTCCAGCAGGTATATCTCACTGGTCATCCCCAAAGCCAACACCTCCTTTGGCCACCATTCCTCCCAGTTCTCTGCTGCTAATGACTGGAACGAACTGCAAAAATCTCTGAAGCTGGAGACTCTTATCTCCCTCACTAACTTTAAGCATCAGTTGTCAGAGCAGCTTACCGATCACTGCACCTGTACACAGCCCATCTGTAATTAGCCCACCCAACTACCTCATCCCCATATTGTTATTTATTTTTGCTCATTTGCACCCCAGTATCTCTATTTGTACATCATCTTCTGCACATCTATCACTCCAGTGTTAATACTAAATTGTAATTATTTTGCACTATGGCCTATTTGGTGCCTTACCTCCATAACTTACTACATTTGCACACACTGTATATCGATTTTCTATTGTGTTATTGACTGTATGTTTTGTTTATCCCATGTGTAACTCTGTGTTGTTGTTGTTTTTATCGCACTGCTTTGCTTTATCTTGGCCAGGTCGCAGCTGTAAATGAGAACTTGTTCTCAACTGGCTTACTTGGTTAAATAAAGGTGAAATAAAAAAATTAAAAAGAGCAGGCGCTGACCAGCTGGCAAGTGCATCAAAGCTGGGACCGTGCATCAAAGCTGGGACCAAGAGACTGAAAAACAGCTACTATCTCAAGGCCATCAGACTGTTAAATAGCCTTCACTAGCATATTAGAGGCTGCTTCCTATATACAGTTGAAGTCGGAAGTTTACATACACTTAGGTTGGAGTCATTAAAACTCGTTTTTCAACCACTCTTTTTAACAAACTATAGTTTTGGCAAGTCGGTTAGGACATCTACTTTGTGCATGACACAAGTAATTTTTCCAACAATTGTTTACAGACAGATTATTTCACTTATAATTCACTTAATCACAATTCCAGTTGGTCAGAAGTTTACATACACTATGTTGACTGTGCCTTTAAACAGCTTGGAAAATTCCAGAAAATGATGTCAAGGCTTTAGAAGCTTCTGATAGGCTAATTGACATCATTTGAGTCAATTAGAGGTGTACCTGTGGATGTATTTCAAGGCCTACCTTCAAACTCAGTGCCTTTTGCTTGACATCATGGGAAAATCAAAATAAATCATCCAAGACCTCAGAAAAAATATTGTAGACCTCCACAAGTCTGGTTCATACTTGGGAGCAATTTCCAAACGCCTGAAGGTACCATTTTTATCTGTACAAACAATAGTACGCAAGTATAAACACCATGGGACCACGCAGCCGTCATACCGCTCAGGAAGGAGACGCGTTCTGTCTCCTAGAGATGAATGTACTTTGGTGCGAAAAGTGCAAATCAATCCCAGAACAACAGCAAAGGACCTTGTGAAGATGCTGGAGGAAACAGGTACCAAAGTCCAAAGTATCTATATCCACAGTAAAACGTCCTATATTGACATAACCTGAAAGGCTGCTCAGCAAGGAAGAAGCCCCTGCTCCTAAACCGCCATAAAAAAGCCAGACTACGGTTTGCAACTGCACATGGGGACAAAGATCGTACTTTTTGGAGCAATGTCCTCTGGTCTGATGAAACAAAAATAGAACTGTTTGGCCATAATGACCATCGTTATGTTTGGAGGAAAAAGGGGGTTGCTTGCAAGCCGAAGAACACCATCCCAACCGTGAAGCACGGGGGTGGCAGCATCATGCTGTGGGGGTGCTTTGCTGCAGGAGGGACTGGTGCACTTCACAAAATAGATGGCATCATGAGGAAGGAAAATTATGTGGATATATTGAAGCAACATCTCAAGACATCAGTCAGGAAGTTCAAGCTTGGTCGCAAATGGTCTTCCAAATGGACAATGACCCCAAGCATACTTCCAAATTTGTGGCAAAATGGCTTAAGGACAACAAAGTCAACGTATTGGAGTGGCCATCACAAAGCCCTGACCTCAATCTTATAGAACATTTGTGGGCAGAACTGAAGAAGCGTGTGCGAGCAAGGAGGCCTACAAACCTGACTCAGTTACACCAGCTCTGTCAGGAGGAATGGGCCAAAATTCACCCAACTTATTGTGGGAAGCTTGTGGAAGGCTACCCGAAACGTTTGACCCAAGTTAAACAATTTAAAGGCAATGCTACCAAATACTAATTGAGTGTATGTAAACTTCTGACCCACTGGGAATGTGATGAAAGAAATAAAAGCTGAAATAAATAATTCTCTCTACGATTATTCTGACATTGCACATTCTTAAAATAAAGTGGTGATCCTAACTGACCTAAGACAGGGAATTTTTACTAGGATTAAATGTCAGGAATTGTGAAAAACTGAGTTTAAATGTATTTGGCTAAGGTGTATGTAAACTTCCGACTTCAACTGTACATAGATTAGAAATCACTGGCTACTTTAATAAATGGAACACTAGTCACTTTAATAATTTTTCTCATCTCATATGTATATACTGTATTCTATACTATTCTACTGTATCTTAGTCTATGCTGCTCTGACATTGCTCATCAATATATTTATATATTCTTAATTCCATTGCTTTACTTAGATTTGTGTGTATTGGGTATGTATTGTGAAACTGTTAGATATTACTTGTTAGATATTACTGCACTGTCAGAGCTAGAAACACAAGCATTTCGCTACACCCGCAATAACATCTGCAAAACACGTGTATGTGACCAATAACATTTGATTTGATTTTAAGTGTCTTCACTGACATTTTCAACCTCTCCCTGACCCAGTCTGTAATACCTACATGTTTCAAGCAGACCCCAAGTCCCTGTGCTCAAGAACGCCAAGGTAACCTGTCTAAATAACTATTGCCCCGTCGCACAGTTAATCAAATGGCCACCCTGACTATTTGCATTGACCCACTTTTTATTTGCACTGACTCTCTCTCTTGCACCGGGTCTATGCACACTAACTGGACTCTACCCACACACTCACACATACTACACTGACACTCCAACACACACACACACGCACACACACACACACACACACACACACATAAAACACACACACATGCATATTGACGCCACACACATACACTCACACATAGACACACTTTCACACTCTTCACATACGCTGCTGCTACTCTGTTTAGTATCTATCCTGATTGCCTAGTCACTTTTACCGCTACCTACAGTGGGGAGAACAAGTATTTGATACACTGCCGATTTTGCAGGTTTTCCTACTTACAAAGCATGTAGATGTCTGTAATTTTTATCATAGGTACACTTCAACTGTGAGAGACGAAATCTAAAACAAAAATCCAGAAAATCACATTGTATGATTTTAAAGTAATTCATTTGCATTTTATTGCATGACATAAGTATTTGATACATCAGAAAAGCAGAACTTAATATTTGGTACAGAAACCTTTGTTTGCAATTACAGAGATCATATGTTTCCTGTAGGTCTTGACCAGGTTTGCACACACTGCAGCAGGGATTTTGGCCCACTCCTCCATACAGATCTTCTCCAGATCCTTCAGGTTTCGGGGCTGTTGCTGGGCAATACGGACTTTCAGCTCCCTCCAAAGATTTTCTATTGGGTTCAGGTCTGGAGACTGGCTAGGCCACTCCAGGACCTTGAGATGCTTCTTACGAAGCCACTCCTTAGTTGCCCTGGCTGTGTGTTCCAGGTCGTTGTCATGCTGGAAGACCCAGCCACGACCCATCTTCAATGCTCTTACTGAGGGAAGGAGGTTGTTGGCCAAGATCTCGCGATACATGGCCCCATCCATCCTCCCCTCAATACAGTGCAGTTGTCCTGTCCCCTTTGCAGAAAAGCATCCCCAAAGAATGATGTTTCCACCTCCATGCTTCACGGTTGGGATGGTGTTCTGTTATGTGGGCAGCTTGTCTCTCCCTTTTCTGTTTCCCTTCCTCCTTGTTTTGTCCCCTCTTTGTCTGTTGTATCTGTATGTGTGTTTGTCCCCATTATGTGGGTGTGTCTGGAGTGGATCGGGGGGCGTGCTCAGGATCTGCCTCTCCTGTGCAGCTGCGGGTTGTTTCCAGTGATTCCTGCCTATGCAGCTGCATCCTATTCTCTCATCAACCTGCACTACTAATTCCTGGGCATGGCTCTCCACCGGCGCCAGATCGTTGTTCTTACTAGAGCGGTAACTTGGCTCACCAGTAGAGTAAATTGTCTTTGTCTTCAGCCTGGCTCTTTACTCTCCTTAACCTGTCGTTTGTTTTGTCTTCAGTTCAGACATACCTCCCAACCTGCCTGCCTGCCTTCCAGCCTGCCTGCCTGCCTGCCTCAGCCTCTCCTTCCTCCGGAGCCGACTAGCCCACTCTGTTCCTTTTCTTCAGTTGTTTTTGGACTAAGACAAATTGAACTTTTTATTAAAATAATTTTTGTTTCTTCCACTCCCTTAGTCGTGTTTTGTTTCTCTGAGTGCTGGGTTTAACCATAGCTTAACAGAGTTCTTGGGGTTGTACTCATCCTTCTTCTTCCTCCAAACACGGCGAGTGGAGTTTAGACCAAAAAGCTCTATATTTGTCTCATCAGACCACATGACCTTCTCCCATTCCTCCTCTGGATCATCCAGATGGTCATTGGCAAACTTCAGACGGGCCTGGACATGTGCTGGCTTGAGCAGGGGGACCTTGCGTGCGCTGCAGGATTTTAATCCATGACGGCGTAGTGTGTTACTAATGGTTTTCTTTGAGACTGTGCTCCGAGCTCTCTTCAGGTCATTGACCAGGTCATGCCGTGTAGTTCTGGGCTGATCCCTCACCTTCCTCATGATCATTGATGCCCCACGAGGTGAGATCTTGCATGGAGCCACAGACCGAGGGTGATTGACCGTCATCTTGAACTTCTTCCATTTTCTAATAATTGCGCCAACAGTTGTTGCCTTCTCACCAAGCTGCTTGCCTATTGTCCTGTAGCCCATCCCAGCTTTGTGCAGGTCTACAATTGTATCCCTGATGTCCTTACACAGCTGTCTGGTCTTGGCCATTGTGGAGAGGTTGGAGTCTGTTTGATTGAGTGTGTGGACAGGTGTCTTTTATACAGGTAACGAGTTCAAACAGGTGCAGTTAATAAAGGTAATGAGTGGAGAACAGGAGGGCTTCTTAAAGAAAAACTAACAGGTCTGTGAGAGCCGGAATTCTTACTGGTTTGTAGGTGATCAAATACTTATGTCATGCAATAAAATGCAAATGAATTACTTAAAAATCATACAATGTGATTTTCTGGATTTTTGTTTTAGATTCCGTCTCTCACAGTTGAAGTGTACCTATGATAAAAATGACAGACCTCTACATGCTTTGTAAGTAGGAAAACCTGCAAAATCGGCAGTGTATCAAATACTTGTTCTCCCCACTGTACATGTACATATTACCTCAATTACCTCAACCACCTCGTACACCCAGCACATTGACTCGGTACCGGTACTCCTTGTATATAGTCTCATAATTGTAATTTTATTGTGCTACTATTTTCTTATTTCTTAAGCTAATTTTACTTACTTTTTAACTCTGCATTGTTGGGAAATGGCTCGTAAGTACGCATTTAAGTCTACACCTATTGTATTCGGCGCATGTAACAAATAAAATTGGATTTGATTTGAATTAGAATTAACATATTTGCTATGTGCTTGTGTTTTATTGAGGTGAACACATCCTTGTGGTAAGCGGTGGGAAAGAAGAGCAAATCAGCATATTGAGGACTAAGAACACAAAAGGGTAGATGGTCAAGATCACACCTGCGCTCCTTCTCTCCTCCTCTCCGTGTCTGTCTGTTTGAGATGGCTCATGTAGTCCTAGAAGGGGATTTCATCTCACCTTGGACACTCTCTGGAGTCCCTCCATGTGTTCAGAGCATGTGCACCTGTATGGTATACATATTAGGACATACGTGCTACATCAGACTCATAGCATGTAGGTTTCATCTGATGTAGTGGTCCTTTATAACTCAGTTGGTAGAGCATGGTGCTTGTAATGCCAGGGTAGTGGGTTTGATTCCCGGGACCACCCATATGTAAAATGTATGCACGCATGACTGTAAGTCGCTCTGGATAAAAGTGTCTGCTAAATTGCATATATTATTATATTATAGCATGTATGTCCTAATATGTACACCGTACACCTGCTCTTCCTCCCTCCATACGCCTGTGGAGAGCTAATGAGATGTGGGCTAATTTACATGAAGGCCATGCACTCTTCAAAGCCCCATGGCGGCAGGCAGCAAACCACAGTGGTCTGGTCACCATGGCCCTCACTTCAGCATTCTGATAGGGTCTGCAATTACATTTACATTTTTACATTTTAGTCATTTAGCAGACGCTCTTATCCAGAGCGACTTACAGTTAGTGAATACATATTTTTTTTATACTGGCCCCCCGTGGGAATCGAACCCACAACCCTGGCGTTGCAAACGCCATGCTCTACCAACTGAGCTACATCCCTGCCGGCCATTCCCTCCCCTACCCTGGACGACGCTAGGCCAATTGTGCGCCGCCCATGAGTCTCCCGGTCACGGCCGGCTGCGACAGAGCCTGGATTCGAACCAGGATCTCTAGTGGCACAGTTAGCACTGCGATGCAGTGCCTTAGACCACTGCGCCACTCAGGAGACAATTCTCTGTCAACATTTGATTTCACGCTGCCTGGATCGTGCTCTCAGAGGAGGGGAGGTCGCCCCATGGCTCACATCAACAAAGAGGACCCCTTGCTAATTTTGTTTAGATTCGCCAAAGACTCATATTATGTAATAAATAATGTTGGTGATGCTTTAAAAATGCCATAAAATCTGAACTTTTAAGTGAAAATGTATTTGAGACTTTTTTTTAAACCTTTTTGTGTTATCTGCCTCCATTAGTGTTACTTTTAATTAAAATGTAATTCTGGCTCTTATCAAGGTCTCACACCTGACTTTCCCAGCTCTGCTCCCATGTGAGTCCCATGTATCCAGACCTGCCATCCACCTCAAACCTTCTCCCTGGGCCCTGCAGCTGTTATCACTGTGTTCGCCCCTGACCTCTCACATCTGTTTGAATTAGCTTCCTTACTATATAGGGGAGTACATTCAGTCTCAGCACAATAATTTTAATGTAAGATTAATAGGGAGGCAAGTAGCCTAGTGGTTAGAGCGTTGGGTCAGGACCCGAAAGGTCGCTGGTTTGAATACCCGAGCCGACAAGCTGAAAAATCTGTCTATATGCCCTTGAGCAAGGCACTTAACCCTAATTTGCTCCAGGGGTGCCGTACTACTATGACTGACCCTGTAAAACAACACATTACACTGCACCTATCCAGTGTATGTGACAGTAAAAAAAAAATTTATATACACTGAACAAAAATATAAACGTAAAGTGTGTAAAATATCATTACACAGGTGCACCTTGTACCGGGGACAATTAAAGACAACTCTAAAATGTGCAGTTTTGTCATACAACACAATGCCACAGATGTCTCAAGTTTTGAGGGAGCGTGCAATTGGCATGCTGACTGCAGAAAATTACTACAGAAATGTCCATCAGAGCTGTTAACAGAGAATTTGATGTTCATTTCTCTACCAACGTCGTTTTAGAGAATTTGGCAGTAAGTCCAACCGGCCTCACAACCGCAGACCACGTGTATGGTGTTGTGTGGGTGAGCGGTTTGCTGATGTCAAGGTTGTAAACAGAGTGGTGGCGGTGGGGTTATGGTATGTGCAGGCATAAGTTACGAACAACGAACAAAATTGAATTTTATCAATGTCAATTTGAATGCCAGGCACAGGAGGTTGGTGGTACCTTAATTGGGGAGAATGGGCTTGTGGTAATGGCTGGAGCGGTTTAAGTGGAATGGTATCAAATACATCAAACACATGGTTTGATGCCATTCCATTTGCTCCGTCCCAGACATTATTATGAGCCGTTCTCCCCTCAGCAGCCTCCACTCATGCACAGAGATACCGTGGGGAGATCCTGAGGCCCATGGTCGTGCCATTCATCCGCCATCATCACCTCATGTTTCAGCATGATAATGCATGGCCCCATGTTGCATGGATCTGTACACAATTCTGAAAATGTCCAAGTTCTTTTATGGCCTGCATTCTCACCAGACATGTCACCCATTGGATCGACGTGTACGACAGCGTGTTCCAGTTCCTGCAATACCCAGCAACTTCGCACAGCCATTAAAGAGGAGTGGGACAACATTCCACAGGCCACAATCAACAGCCTGATCAACTCTATGCGAAGGAGATGTGTCGCGTTGCCTGAGGCAAATGGTTGTCACACCAGATACCAGAGGTGGGACAAAGTCATTGTTATGCAAGTCACAAGTAAGTCTCAAGTCTTTGCCCTCGAGTCCCGAGTCAAGTCGAGTCAAAGATGAGGCAAGTCCCAAGTCGAGTCAAAAGTCAAAGCCATCAAGTCTCAAGTCGAGTCCAAAGTCCTACCATTTTAGTTTCGAGTCATTTCAAGTCCTCTTACCACAGAAATAAAATGTATACAAATCATGTATGTCTGTAAGATTTGTATTTATTTAAACCTTTTTATACAATAACATTAATCAAATACAGCAAAAAACATAACATTTAATTTTCACAAAAAAAATGCTTGTATTTGAACAGCATATTGCACTAGAACAATGCAGAGAGAGAGAGAGAGAGAGAGAGAGAGAGAGAGAGAGAGAGAGAGAGAGAGAGAGAGAGAGAGAGAGAGAGAGAGAGAGAGAGAGAGAGAGAGAGAGAGAGAGAGAGAGAGAGAGAGAGAGAGATTTACGGGGAAGGACAAACACCAAAGCTCTGGAAGTAAAAACAGTGTGGGAACCTGCACTGCAAATGAACAGATCTTACTCCATGTCAAACTCCTACCACAGGAGAGAGAGAGCTGTGTGGACAGGTGATGAGCAGAGAGTGAGTGTGTGTGTGCGCGCATGCGTGCTGTGGACAGGTGGAGGGAGGCCCCTATACTGCATTGCATTTGCAAAAGATCAAATTGGCCAAAAGTCTGTCAGTCATTTGTGCACGATGGGGACGCAGAATGATGCCACCATGGCTGAAAACTCGCTCCACTGGAGCACTAGAAGCAGGCACTGCCAAGACTCGGATGGCTACTTGAAAGAGTGAAGGAAGAGTCTTACTGTTCAGTGCCCAGAACAAAAGGGCATTCTGTCCTTCTGCCATGTCAATGTAGTGACTTAGCTGTACTGCTGGTGGGGTCCCAACATCCCTTTTCTGCCTCTTATGGTATGCAGCAAACAGCCCTTCTCCTTCCATGTCCTCTAGTTCTTCTTCAGCAGGCACCGGCACAGGCTGCTCTGTCTCTGCAGCATCTTGCAGGATCAATTCTAAAAATAAAAATAAAAACGTGTCACAACAGCAGAAACAAAAGAGCCCTTATTTCTGATGTTGATGATACTGTTCAAGACTGAAATTTTTTATTATTGTTAAAGTCAGATTAATATCACATTAGATCCTATATCAGATTAAGATCAAATTATTGTACGTTGCATTTAAGTTGCATTGCAAGTCAATAATATTTACCTTTAACTCGTTGTGCCACCTCTGCCTTGATGTCACGGTTGACCAGCACATGGGGCTCAATCCACAGCAGACAAAAGGCTGGATCCAAGGCAGCTGCTTTCAGGTAGACTGTGTCTGAAAAGGGGGCAGTGATCCCTTCTTGAGACTGGGCCATTTTTACATTAATGAAGATCCCAAGAAATCTTTTTTTCAGGGATGCCTGCAGACCTCTGACCAGGCCACTCAGGAAACGAACTTGAGGCTTCAGCTTCTCAAGATGGTGATTGAGGGACAAGATGGATGGAACAACTGCACTGATTGTAATGACTTTCTCCCCCTGTGTCAAATCAGTTGCTTCTCCGAACGGTTTTAAGATGTCCACCAACTCCTTCAGCAGATTCCACTCTCGTGGTGTGAATGACAGTTCTTTATGCCCGGCCTTCTCAAGAACTGCGCAGAGCTTTTGCTGATCACAATGAAGGACTGCTTTTACCTGCCGCAGTGTGGAATTCCACCTCGTGCTCACTGCAGCAGGGATGCCTCTGTGCTCCCCAAATTCACCATCGAAGATGTCTTTAAACGTTGTGCTTGTGTGGAGCAGGGAGCTAAGTTTTGATAACTTGGAGAGAGAAGGACATGCCGCTTTTGTTTCTTTCAAACCGTCTCCCACAACCAGCTGCAATGTGTGTGCAAAACACTGCAGGCGCTGTTTCTTTGCCATAGCAGCATCGACGGTTTGCTGGTCTTCTTGGGTTAAGTCATGCCATAGCTCAGGATCATCAAGATTATCTCCAGCATCTTCATCTTCCTCCTGTTCGCTGGGGAAGCAGACTGTAAATGCCTTGCGCATGTTAGCAGCATTGTCACTAATTATATAGTCCAATTTAGCTTTGATGTTGTATTCATCACATATTACCTCAAATTGGTCACAGATTCGCTCTGCTGTGTGAGAGCCTTTGAAGCGGTTGCAGGCCAAGAGATTAGTCTTTAGCTGTACCCTCTCTGCATCTCGCTCCATCCAGTGCACAGTGACACCAAGGAATCCCCTCATCTTTCGATCAGACCAAATGTCCACAGTGACTGAAACATGGTCAGTGTTGCTCAATTGAGTTTTTAACTTTGACCGTCTCTCCTCAGCAAGGCTCTCTGTTTTTGTGGTCAGCGTTCGGCGACATACTGGGGTATACTTGCTGTCCAGCACAGCCAGAAAGTGACGAAAGCTCTTATTTTCCACAATAGACAGAGGGAAATTGCAATCAATAATCAAGTCAGACAGTATCGCATTGGAGATGGCCTTCTGCTGTGGGTGGGTCAGGCTGTAACGCCCTACACGAGTGTCAAGGAATTGTGAGATTGAAGGCTGTTGTGGTTCATCTACGATGATTTTGTTCATCTGGTATTCTTCATACCTGTAACAGAGAAGAATATGAAACAGATGTCAGAAAATCCTTTACAGCCACACATGTTGTATTTGAAACTACTCTTTACTCATATCAATGTTGTTGTGTTAATATTCATTGCCTATTGTACACTACGGTTTACGATAATACATTTCAGTGTCAGTGTATGCAATATTAAGAATATTTTCACTGCTTCAAAATTCATAAGAAAGCCCTTTCCCTCAAGAAACTGAAGTCATATGCTTTATAGCAGTGGTTTTCAAAGTGGGGACGGGGACCCTTGGGTGCCGCGAGGGGGTTCTAGGGGGGCCATGGCAAGTTGGCATGAAAAGTATAGAAAAACAAAATAATTGAATAAATTAAATAACTAAAGTAAACCAAATTAAACCAAAAATAAGCTAAACAATATTCCCATTAGTTAAGAACTGCACTATAATAATCTATTGCATCTCTGAACATTACTACTATAATCGTTATTATTTTATTATATACTGTATATATCCCAGTGGTGCGCTGCCTCACAGACCTACTGTAGACTACGGTAGCACTCTGTCCATGCGCTGTCTGCTGTTTGGGCATGATATGAAAAGGGAAGGCTAATGGTGGATCTACTGTGACTGTGTTA
The DNA here is from genome assembly GCF_964263955.1 of Coregonus lavaretus. NCBI lineage: Eukaryota > Metazoa > Chordata > Actinopteri > Salmoniformes > Salmonidae > Coregonus > Coregonus lavaretus. The sequence continues at coordinate 24,732,838 of NC_140009.1, forward strand.
TCATTTTCCTCTTTACAATGTATACGTCTTACTATGTTTCCTGTTGTACTTGGATGGGTTTAGGGATGCACCAACTACATCCGAGTTGTGAAAGGGGGTGCATTCATTGTTTAATTGTGATATTTTGTCTTCAGCGACAGTTCAGCTTAGTTGTGATTAACCAAAATTACATAAACGACCTCAATGAGGCAGCACACCAGCAACTCTGAAACTGAATTCTAAAACGCTTAACGTGAAAAACGCTTAACGTTGCTTAATGCTTAATATACTAAGACAGTAATATTATAAGACCAAACTCTGCAAATATCATATTAATAAAGCATACTATGTACAAAACATCAGATGAGCCCAGAATACATAGTAGCCTACATAAGACATGTTAAGCCTTTTCTTATAATGGTTTTCTATGGGAGGAAAACACTTAACGTGTTGTTAAACGTGTTTGCGTTCATATTCTGGCCTCATCTGATGTTTTGTACATTTAGTATACTTTATTAATATGATATTTATAGTTTGGTCTTTTAATATTACTGTCTCAGTATATTAAGACACGTTAAGCCTTTTCTTATAATAGTTTTCTATGGGAGGAAAACGCAACGTGTTATTAAACGTGTTTGCGTTCATATTCTGGGCTCATCTGATGTTTTGTTCATAGTATACTTTATTAATATGATATTTACAGAGTTTGGTCTTTTAATAACACTGTCTTAGTACATTAAAGAACGTTAAGCGTTTTTCACGAAAGCGTTTTAGAATGTCCATATAATAGCAGTTCAAAAATCCATATTTTTGTAAGCATGAACCAGCAAGGCAGACGTGCGTTTGTCTCGTTGATACAGTAAATATGCAGCAGCTAGCTAGTAAGTTACGGTACATCCGATAAGGTGCGTAGCATTCGTTCAAAACTTACCTTTCTTTGTGCAACTTCAGGTGTCGAACAAAGTTGGACGTTGTGGCAGCTCCGTCTGTAATCTTCGATCCGCATGTTTTGCAGATTGCAACTCGTTTTTTGTCGACTACCTCGTAATTTTTATAGCCAAACCAAACTATCTTCGGTATCATTTTGACAACTGGCGCGTTGTTGCTTGATGTGCTTCATTGGTTGTCTTGCAATGTGCCTGCTTAGATGCTGTCGAATCAAAACAACGTGGGACTACAGTGATTGGATAACGTGCAGGCAGCGCGCGCTCTCTGTATGCATACAGGTGGATGGTGCAAATTTTTTTCACAGATGCAGATAAACGGAGAGCGGCGCGGCCGTGTGAAATTTTTTTTCCCCAGTTTTCATGGGAAGTAGCAAGTCTTCTCGAGTCATAAGGCGCAAGTCCAAGTGAAGTCACGAGTCATTGATGTTAAAGTCCAAGTCGAGTTGCAAGTCTTTGTACATTTTGTCGAGTCGAGTCTGAAGTCATCAAATTCATGACTCGAGTCTGACTCGAGTCCAAGTCACATGACTCGAGTCCACACCTCTGCCAGATACTGACTGATTTTCTGATCCACGCCCCTACCTTTATTTTTAGGGTATCTGTGACTAACAGATGCATATCTGTATTCCCAGTCATGTGAAATTCATAGATTAGGGCCTAATGAATTTATTTCAATTGACTGATTTCTTTATGTGAACTGTAATGCAATAAAATCTTTGAAATTGTTGCATTTTGTGTTTATATTTTTGTTCAGTACAGTGGGGAAAAAAGTATTTAGTCAGCCACCAATTGTGCAAGTTCTCCCACTTAAAAAGATGAGAGAGGCCTGTAATTTTCATCATAGGTACACGTCAACTATGACAGACAAATTGAGAAAAAAAAATCCCGAAAATCACATTGTAGGATTTTTAATGAATTAATTTGCAAATTATGGTGGAAAATAAGTATTTGGTCACCTACAAACAAGCAAGATTTCTGGCTCTCACAGACCTGTAACTTCTTCTTTAAGAGGCTCCTCTGTCCTCCACTCGTTACCTGTATTAATGGCACCTGTTTGAACTTGTTATCAGTATAAAAGACACCTGTCCACAACCTCAAACAGTCACACTCCAAACTCCACTATGGCCAAGACCAAAGAGCTGTCAAAGGACACCAGAAACAAAATTGAAGACCTGCACCAGGCTTGGAAGACTGAATCTGCAATAGGTAAGCAGCTTGGTTTGAAGAAATCAACTGTGGGAGCAATTATTAGGAAATGGAAGACATACAAGACCACTGATAATCTCCCTCGATCTGGGGCTCCACGCAAGATCTCACCCCGTGGGGTCAAAATGATCACAAGAATGGTGAGCAAAAATCCCAGAACCACACGGGGGGACCTAGTGAATGACCTGCAGAGAGCTGGGACCAAAGTAACAAAGCCTACCATCAGTAACACACTACGCCGCCAGGGACTCAAATCCTGCAGTGCCAGACGTGTCCCCCTGCTTAAGCCAGTACATGTCCAGGCCCGTCTGAAGTTTGCTAGAGTGTATTTGGATGATCCAGAAGAGGATTGGGAGAATGTCATATGGTCAGATGAAACCAAAATATAACTTTTTGGTAAAAACTCAACTCGTCGTGTTTGGAGGACAAAGAATGCTTAGTTGCATCCAAAGAACACCATACCTACTGTGAAGCATGGGGGTGGAAACATCATGCTTTGGGGCTGTTTTTCTGCAAAGGGACCAGGACGACTGATCCGTGTAAAGGAAAGAATGAATGGGGCCATGTATCGTGAGATTTTGAGTGAAAACCTCCTTCCATCAGCCAGGGCATTGAAGATGAAACGTGGCTGGGTCTTTCAGCATGACAATGATCCCAAACACACCGCCCGGGCAACGAAGGAGTGGCTTCGTAAGAAGCCTTTCAAGGTCCTGGAGTGGCCTAGCCAGTCTCCAGATCTCAACCCCATAGAAAATCTATGGAGGGAGTTGAAAGTCTGTGTTGCCCAGCGACAGCCCCAAAACATCACTGCTCTAGAGGAGATCTGCATGGAGGAATGGGCCAAAATACCAGCAACAGTGTGTGAAAACCTTGTGAAGACTTACAGAAAACGTTTGACCTGTGTCATTGCCAACAAAGGGTATATAACAAAGTATTGAGAAACTTTTGTTATTGACCAAATACTTATTTTCCACCATAATTTGCAAATAAATTCATTAAAAATCCTACAATGTGATTTTCTGGATTTTTTTTTCTCATTTTGTCTGTCATAGTTGACGTGTACCTATGATGAAAATTACAGGCCTCTCTCATCTTTTTAAGTGGGAGAACTTGCACAATTGGTGGCTGACTAAATACTTTTTTTCCCCACTGTATATATATTTTTTGCATCCAGAACCAAATCAGCTATACTTGACTCCGTTAAGGCTGTCATGAGAGACTAATGTAAGATAAAATCAGTGGTGGAAAAAGTACCCAATGACTCAAGTAAAATGTCACCCAGTAAAATACTACTTGAGTAAAAGTCTAAAAGTGTTTGGTTTTAAATATAATTAAGTATCAAAAGTAAATGTAATTGCTAAAATATACTTAAGTATCAAAAGAAAAAGTAAAAGTATCAATAATTTCACATTCCTTACATTAAGTAAACCAGACGGCATGATTTTCTTGTTTTATTATTTTACGGATAGCCAGGGGCACACTCCAACACTCAGACATAATTCACAAATGAAGCATTTGTGTTTAGTGAGTCCGCCAGATCAGAGGCTGTAGGGATGACCAGGGATGTTCTCTTCATAAGTGTGTGAATTGGCACATTTTTCTGTCCTGCAGGGCATTCGAAATGTAACTAGTACTTTTGGAAGTCAGGGAAAATGTATGGAGTAATTATTTTCTTTAGAAATGTAGTGGAGTAAAAGTAAATGTTTTCAAAACTATAAATAGTAAAGTAAAGTACAGATACCCCAAAAAACTACATATATAGTACTTTAAGGTATTTTTACTTAAGTACTTTACACCACTGGATAAAATACATAAGGTGAGCTATTCAGGGGTATCATATGTCTTTTCAATAGATGGTACCCTGACCTCGATATTGTAATAGTGAATGTAATAGTGAATGTGAATTCAAGGTTAAAAGGTAGACTGAGCGTATTGACATACAGTGCCTTCGGAAAGCATTCAGACCCCTTGACTTTTTCCACATTATGTTAGGTTACAAACTTATTCTAAAATTGATTAAATTGTGCAAACATCAATCTACACACAATACCCCATAATGACAAAGCAAAAACAGGTGTTTAGAAATGTTTGCAAATGTATTACAAATAAAAAATATCACATTTACATAAGTATTCAGACCGTTTACTCAGTACTTTGTTGAAGCACCTTTGGCAGCGATTACAGCATTGAGTCTTCTTGGGTATTACGCTACAAGCTTGACACACCTGTATTTGGGGTGTTTCTCCCATTCTTCTCTACAGATCCTCTCAAGCTCTGTTAGGTTGGATGGGGAGCGTCGCTGCACAGCTATTTTCAGGTCTCTCCAGAGATGTTAGATCGGGTTCAAGTCCGGGCTCTGGCTGGGCCACTCAAGGACATTCAGAGACTTGTCCCAAAGCCACTCGTGCGTTGTCTTGGCTGGGTACTTAGGATCGTTGTCCTGTTGGAAGGTGAATCCTGACTAGTCCCTGCCGCTGAGAAACATCCTCACAGCATGATGCTGCCACCACTATGCTTCACCGTAGGGATGGTGCCAGGTTTCCTCCAGACTTGACACTTGGCATTCAGGCCAAAGAGTTCAATCTTGGTTTCATCAGACCAGAAAATCTTTTTAGGTGCCTTTTGGCAAACTCCAGACGGGCTGTCATTTGCCTTTTACTGAGGAGTGGCTTCCGTCTGGCCACTCTACCATAAAGGCCTGATTGGTGGAGTGCTGCAGAGATGGTTGTCCTTCTGGAAGTTTCTCCCATCTCCACAGAGGAACTCTAGAGCTCTTGGTCACCTCCCTGACCAAGGCCCTTCTCCCCCGATTGCTCAGTTTGGCTGGGCGGCCAGCTCAAGGAAGAGTCTTGGTGGTTCCAAACTTCTTCCATTTAAGAATGATGGAGGCCACTGTGTTCTTGGGGACCTTCAATGCTGCAGAAATGTTTTAGTACCATTCCCCAGATCTGTGCCTCGATACAATCCTGTCTCGGAGCTCTACGGACAATTCCTTCGACCTCATGGCTTGGTTTTTGCTCTGACATGCACTGTCAACTGTGGGACTTTATATACACGTGTGTGCCTTTCCAAATAATTTCCAATCAATTGAATTTACCACAGGTGGACTCCAGTCAAGTTGTAGAAACATCTCATGATCAATGGAAACAGGATGCACTTGAGCTCTATTTCAAGTCTCATAGCAAAGGGTCTGAATACTTATGTAAATAAGGTATTTCTGTTTTATATTTTTAATACATTTGCAAACATTTATTTTATTTTATTTTTATTTAATCAATTTTAGAGTAAGGCTGTAACGTAATAAAATGTTGAAAAAGTCTAGGGGTCTGAATACTTTTCGAAGGCTAAACAGCATAGTGGGTCAATTTCCGCAACCACTAAGAGCGTTGAAGCGTGAGGCTCAACTTCTCCTCTCTTTTGGTGCCCTGGCTACCACGCTGTGAACAGCATGAAGGGAACCCGTGCACATGCGCAGATACTGTATGAGACCGTGTGAGAGCGAAGTCTTGCATCTCGCTTATCTCAATATCTGTGGTGCTGCTCTACCTTTAAGCTTTATCAAAGCATGGTACAGTATGTATCCCTCTATCAAAGGTTATAGCGAGGTATCGATCACATTTATTTATAATCAATCACATTTAATTATAAAGCCCTTTTTACATCAGCAGATGTAGGTATGCAAGTTCTGGTTCTGAGAGGCAGTAATCGATACAGACTTAATCTCATGTCTGGCACTCGGTCCCTGAATGGTTTGTATTCATCATAGGAGTTGTGTGAAGTATTCATAGAAAATATTGAAGACTATGAAAATGTGATTTATAAGCGTCACTTGTGCCTGAAATTACCTCACAGCAAGAGTGGAGGCAATATAAGGAGGCAGGATTTGCCACAAAACTGAAGTGTGCGTGTGTATGTAACTTTATGCAAGAGGTTCTAAGATGTTTTGTGCACACATTTTTTGTATACTGTATGTGTCTTTAGGTGCCTGTCTCTGTCTGATGATAATATTTGTGTATGTGAGTGTGTGTGTGTGTGTGTGTGTGTGTGTGTGTGTGCACATTGGCTGCCCCAAGCACTGCACCTGGTCCTTTAGCAATCAGCCAAAGCACAGGCCTCCGGAGAATCGCAGTGAACATTTACATTTACATCATTTAGCAGACGCTCTTATCCAGAGCGACTTACAAATTGGTGCATTCAACTTATGATAGCCAGTGGGACAACCACTTTTTTTTATGGGGGGGGGGGGGGGGGGGGGGTAGAAGGATTACTTTATACTATTCCAGGTATTCCTTAAAGAGGTAGGGTTTCAAGTGTCTCCGGAAGGTGGTCAGTGACTCTGCTGTCCAGGCGTCGTGGGGGAGCTTGTTCCACCATTGGGGTGCCAGAGCAGCGAATAGCTTTGACTGGGCTGAGCGGGAACATATTCGTTCCAAGATGAAATTCATTAGCTTTCGCCTGTGTTATCTCAACCCGTTTCTCTCTCTCTCTCTCTCTCTCTCTCTCTCTCTCTCTCTCTCTCTCTCTCTCTCTCTCTCTCTCTCTCTCTCTCTCTCTCTCTCTCTCTCTCTCTCCCACGCCACAAGCCAGCCAACACTGCTGTGTTAGACACAGGAATCCTACAGGTCCTAACCTGCTCTGGGTCGCAAAAATTTTTTGTATGGTGATGATAAAAGCTTGTCTATCCTTATCTAGAAAGCACCACACAAGCATGCATCTGTCACTTCCGATTCATCCATGTACATCAAAACATATGGGGTGTATGGACAGCAAGTTTCACTTATTCAAATTTGCTGATTTATTTTCAATGTAGATTTATTTCAGCCTTTCTGCAACCACTGAGATGATAAGGAGATTCTTACATTCAACATAGGCTCCAGATTAAGATTGTTATATTAAGGAAAAAAAACCATCCCTATACACCCCACTTAACTATCCAACCTCTGTATATTTACAGTACAGCTGACAAACCTATTTCCGCACAAGGCCAAATTCTAGTCTCGTCATAATCTGTATTTATTGATTCTGTATCATTGATACACTTTTTTTCCTGCTGTTTAAGACCCCTTGACCCCTCGATTGACACACCCTGAATACTGTCACAAGCTAACAGGTACAGATGTAGGATCTTAATTTGAGCCAGTTTGCAGCAGGAAAATAATCCTGCAGCTACAGGAAATGTGAATTATTAAGTGAATTATAATTAATAGACATTAATGTAGGGGTTGATATTTTTTGTGAGGGAAAAATCAAGTCTGAAATTTGAAAGTGGAAATGACTAACGTCAGAAGCGTTTTTAAACCTCAAATACATTGTAGGAAAGTTATCAAATTAAGATCCTACACCTGTATAGGCCTACAACACTTGTTTTGGGGAGGGAAACATGTGTGGGGTGGAAATATCTCAGAATGAATTGTGCAATTCATTTGATTGCACCATCTGACTCATGGGCCAAACTGATGTTAAATAATGAAGTCACAGTGTGGAGCCCGGCACACTCATTGTAGCTGCTCTGCTGTGATGCAATCATTGGTGACCTCCGCAGATTAGCGTAATCAGCTCTCACAGCTTGTGTGAAATTATATTGCTCTGTATGAAAGGAAACGGATGGAATTCAATGGAAAGGATCCAGCGACACAGCCCAAATACATTGGGGGGAAGAGATGTCATTAACACAGTGAGCCGACACTGTGAAAAGCCCAGCATCTTCAGGGATCATGGTACAAGTTAATTTCATTCTGTTGAACAGGGGAGATTAATGGTGGCTTTGGGGTTCAGCAGGAGGAAACAAGAGTTGATTGATTAAACCTTTTTTTTTGTTACTACTTTTTGCCAAATGGTCCTTGAAAGTCATTGCTCACAATGATGACTGCACTGCAGCTGGACAGACATGAGGAACCCTGTCATCTGTGACATCTCCTGTTTTATGTTTTACAGTACCTGCCTTTCACTGACTCTCCTCAGGCATGCATCCCTAATGGTACATATTCCTATATAGCACTTGCAGTGGTGGCTGGTGGCACTTTAAATGGGGAGGATGGGCTAATATTGGCTGGAACAGAATTCATGGAATGGTCTCAAACACATCAAACACCTGGTTTCCATGTGTTTGATACCATTCCATTCACTTAATTCCATTCATGATTATGAACCGTCCTCCCCTCACCAGCCTCCTCTACCAGTGCTTGTTATTCACATCCAATGTGCGTCATGTCTTTGTTGTGCAGGTTGATTTCATTTGGGATCCTGAGGAGCTGAATATGAATTAATTTTGAGGCAGACATCACATTCTGATAAGGCTTTCCTTCTGTCAGGGGATCCCCTTGCAGATGGTTGTTGATTAACATTGCTGTCAGAGCCACTATTAGGAATATGCTCCTGCATGTTGATTTGAATGCCATAAGGACAAAGTGGAGGAAACTGTAACCAGTAACCACATCTTATGTTGATTAAAGGAAGACTCAGCGATATAACGTAGATACAGAAAGTAAACATCATAGTGTGTCAATTTCCGCATCAACTAAGAGCATTGAAGCGCAAGGCTCAACTTCTCCTCTGTTTTGGTCCTGTGGCTCCCACGCTGTAACAGCATGAAGCGAACCCATGCACATGCACAGATGTGTGACTGTGTGAGAGCGAAGTCTTGCATCTCGCTCATCTCAGTATCTGTGGTGCTGCTTGTGGCAATTGGATTTTCACTGAGTCTATAATAAAGTGCAGTTATAGGCTTTTCTATACGGTTTCCTTGACCATCTTTGTGTTAAGGAACAGGTTAAAGTCTTTAAAACAATAGTTAGTTGATGTTGTATCTGTGTATTAAAGATTAAACAAGGTGTTGACTGCAGTTAATCAAGTTATAAGTCTGGAGGAGGATAGAGAGTTTTTAATAGCACCACAGCTGGCCTTGTTTTATTGCTTTAGGAGGGAGGTAATAGAAAAACTACAACAACCAGAGGGCCATAAAAATCCTTGTTAATTAAGTATATGGATAATTATTTTCAGCCAAACATTAATTTTACAGGTTTAATAGATGTTTCAACGGTTTCTTTCTAAGTGCCTTGGGCATGGTTTGTAATGCAGTACCATTAATCAACTGGGTTCTTCCTCCAACTTTAAGTCTTTATAAGAACAGTAACAATGTTCTCTTATGTCTTCACAGGAAAGTTTCACCCCAGCAAAACACCCAGACAGGACAGAGTTATATAGCCATGGAGAACATTAAAATAACAATTGTGGACTCCTTGAAATGGAAAAAGCCTACATTAAATTTAGCATTACCACACACTGCTCATCATTCACGGCTGCCAAGGTTATGAGAGATGTCACCTCCAGAAGTGTTTATTGGAGCCCTTATGGTATATTTTCCATCTCAAACACAGCATGTGAGGTAAGACAGATTTTAATTACTTACATAGCAGGGGGTTTTGGAGACCCTGCTGACCGGTGACCATAGCCACTCACATTTTTCTCCTTCTTTGGTTATCAACACCTGTTTATCAACACCCTGTTTGGCTTTTATACAGTAGGGTTATCTTCACTGGATTGGTAAGAACAACCATATTATAACAGCGTCATGAAGTGTGCATATTTTGCCTTGCCAAAGTGCTTATGTTTCTAACTTAGAATTTTACTGCCCGTCTCCTCTCTTTTCCCTTTTTCCCCTTTTCCCTAGCATCGCAAGCTTGACTGGTTTACAATGGCCTCCTGTTTGGATGTTGTTGCTATTGCACTACTGTCACAGATCGCTGGTCACAGTGAAGGGTGACAACATGGAGGCCCCCGCCAGACAACACTCATAAATACTGAATGATCCAGATTGAAAAGGTGTTTTTCTGCTTGTCTCACATGCAGCCTTGCGCTGAATCTTTATTTCTCTTTTATTTTTTTTACAGACACTTGTGAAAACTCTGTTAGAGGACTTTCAAGGCTGTATAGAGTGTGTACATGTATTTGTGTGTTACTGTGTGTGTGTGTGCATATGTTGCATCATGCCATAGTTGCTCTGTAATTATTTTTAAATTAATAACAGTATTATGATGATGTAATTACAATGCTGTAAACTGCAGATATGGTGCAGGAAACAAATCATGAAAATAAAATAAAAAGCCCTGTAAAAGTTACCACCTGCATAATTATCGTATAACAATAAATGTAAATTCAATGTCACTCTATGGTATCTGTGGAACTTGTAAAGTAAACAGGAAAACGTGTTGCCTTTTAATTTATGGAGACCTACGGCTAAGGACCTTAGAATTTCAAGTCCCCATCACGGTTCTCCAAAGCAAGTCTCCTCTTCAGAATATTACGACAACGAAGTGCTTTACGGTAACATTTGTGTTTTAAGTTTGTAGCGGGACATTGCTAGGCTAACATAGCCAGTATTCATTGTGGATAACTGTAACGTTTGCCCAAAACTTAACATTTCGTCATGGACGTAGGCGAGCTACTGAATTATCAGGTAATTAGCTAGTTAGACATATCCTTAGTGTTTGCTGCAACTGTTAGCCAGCTAGCTAATTTACCGGAGCTAGCTAGCAGAATAAACGTGCTGTAAACGCCGTCTTTGACCATAGCCCTACATTGCTAGCTAACTGGCTAACATGATGGGTAGTTAGCAAATAAACCAAGTTCGCTAAGCTAGTTAGTGTTGTGACAAATGAAAGAGAGTTGGCTATCTGATGTCAAGTTAGCCTAGCTAGCTAGCTAGCTAGCACATCACGAACTAACGTTAACAAGACCCTAACGTTACGTTAGTGAGCTAACGTACTTAGCTAACTAAGGTTAACTAACTGACGTTAGCTAGCTTGTGATGCAAACTCTTGCCTAGCTCAGCCAAAGAGATTTGCTATTTGTTCTATCTAAAGTGATGTTGCTTTCATGGAATGTCATTTCTTGAGCACAAGATACACTACATGGTCAAAAGTATGTGGACATTCCAAAATCCCATTCCAAAATCATGGACATTAATATGGAGTTGGTCCCCCCCATTCGCTGCTATAACAGCCTCCACTGTTCTGGGAAGGCTTTCCACTAGATGTTGGAACATTGCTGCGGGAACTTGCTTCCATTCAGCCACAAGAGCATTAGTGAGGTCGGGCACTGGTGTTGGGCGATTAGGCCTGGCTCGCAGTCGGTGTTCCATTTCATCCCAAAGGTGTTGGATGGGGTTGAGGTCAGGGCTCTGTGCAGGCCTGTCACGTTCTTCCACACCAATCTCGACAAACCATTTCTTTATGCACATGGCATTGTCATGCTAAAACAGGAAAGGGCCTTCCCCAAACTGTTGCCACAAAGTTGGAAGCACAATCGTCTAGAATGTCATTGTATGCTGGAGCGTTAAGATTTTCCTTCACTGGTAGAGCACGGCGCTTGTAACGCCAAGGTAGTGGGTTCGATCCCCGGGACCACCCATACACAAAAAAAAAAAAATGTATGCACGCATGACTGTAAGTCGCTTTGGATAAAAGCGTCTGCTAAATGGCATATTATTATTATTATTAACTAAGGAACCTAGCCCGAACCATAAAAAACAGCCCCAGACCATTATTCCTCCTACACCAAACTTTACAGTTGGCACTATGCATTGGGGCAGGTAGCGTTCTCCCGGCATCCGCCAAACCCAGATTCGTCCGTCGGACTGCCAGATGGTGAAGCGCGATTCATCACTCCAGAGAACGCGTTTCCACTGCTCCAGAACGCGCTTCAGAACTCTGCGGTTCCGTTCTGTGAGCTTGTGTAGCTGACCACTTCGCGGCTGAGCCGTTGTTGCTCCTAGACGTTTCCACTTCACAGTAACAGCACTTACAGTTGACCGGGGCAGCTCTATCAGGGCAGAAATTTGACAAACTGACTTGTTGGAAAGGTGGCATCCTATTATGGTGCCATGTTGAAAGTCACAGCTCTTCAGTAAGGCCATTCTTCTGCCAATGTTTGTCTATGGAGATTGCATGGCGGTGTGCTCAATTTTATACACCTGTCAGCAACGGGTGTGGAATCCACTAATTTGAAGGGGTGTCAACATACTTTTGGCCAGGTAGTGTATATCAAAGAAAATCAAGTGCTATTTGCATGTAAAGATTAATGCATTTGCTCCATTGTTTACTTTTTGCTTAGATACATTGCAAAGCCTTATGACTTGACCTCCCTGTTTTGATGTACCTGGTTAACATGGTGTTATCTTCATTGTAGCCTGACAGGGGGGCAAAGCGTCTACGGGCTGGGGATGATGATGATGTTGATGACCCCAGAAGCAAGAAGGTTGGCAGAGAACTGGCCAGACACCTGGAGAGAGATGACAGTGAGGACCCGAGTGGTGACAGGAAGAGGATACTGGAGAAACTCATGGATGACGATGAGGACGCAGACGACCAAGAGGTGGGGAAAGTTTTACTGACATGATAAAGCATGCATGCAGAGTTAAATGCGCTGATCTTGTTCCTAAAATAATTTTTTTTGTCTTGGTAACACTTTTCACAAGAGGGCACTCTGTTTTCAGGGTGAACCAGTGGATGAGAGTTCGGTGAAGAAAATGATCCTGACCTTTGAAAAAAGGTCCTACAAAAACCAAGAGCTGAGGATAAAGTTCCCAGACACCCCGGGGAGGTGAGTTTATGAGAGGGACATTTATACATAGGGCTGTGACGGTCATGGAACTTTGGATGTCGGTAATTGGTCAGCCAAATGACCGCGGTCATCATAATAACCATTCTAATAGCTATTATTATTGTATATACAGTACTAGTCAAATGTTTGGACACACCTACTCATTCCAGGGTTTTTCTTTATTTTTAAAATTTTCTACATTGTAGAATAATAGTGAAGACATCAAAATTATGAAATAACACATGGAATCATGTAGAAACCAAAAAAGTGTTAAACAAATCAAAATATATTTTATATTCTTCAAAGTAGCCACCCTTTGCCTTGATGACAGCTTTGCACACTCTTGGCATTCTCTCAACCAGCTTCACCTGGAATGCTTTTCCAACAGTCTTGAAGGAGTTCCCACATATGCTGAGCACTTGTTAGCTGCTTTTCCTTCACTCTGCGGTCAAATTCATCCCAAACCATCTCAATTGGGTTGAGGTCAGGTGATTGTGGAGGCCAGGTCATCTGATGCAGCACTCCATCACTCTCCTTCTTGGTCAAATAGCCCTTACACAGCCTGGAGGTGTATTGGGTCATTGTCCTGTTGAAAAACAAATGATAGTCCCACCAAGCGCAAACCAGATGGGATGGCGTATCGCTGCAGAATGCTGTGGTAGACATGCTGGTTAAGTGTGCCTTGAATTCTAAATAAATCACAGACAGTATCACCAGCAAAACACCCCCACAACTCCTCTACCATGCTTCACGGTGGGCACCACACATGCAGAGATCATCCGTTCACCTACTCTGCGTCTCACAAAGACACGGCGGTTGGAACCAAAAATCACAAATTTGGACTCATCAGACCAAAGGACAGATTTCCACCGGTCTCATGTCAATTGCTTGTGTTTTTTGGCCCAAGCAAGTCTCTTCTTCTTATTGGTGTCCTTTAGTAGTGGTTTCTTTGCAGCAATTTGACCATGAAAGCCTGATTCACACAGTCTCGTCTGAACAGTTGATGTTGAGATGTCTGTTACTTGAACTCTGTGAAGCATTTATTTGGGCTGCAATCTGAGGTGCAGTTAACACTAATGAACTTATCCTCTGCAGCAGAGGTAACTCTGGGTCTTCCTTTCCTGTGGTGGTCCTCATGAGAGCCAGTTTCTTCTGCACCTGGAATGCATTTCAATTAACAGGTGTGCCTTGTTAAAAGTTCATTTGTGGAATTTCTTTCCTTAATGCGTTTGAGCCAATCAGTTGTGCTGTGACAAGGTAGGGGTGGTATACAGAAGATAGCCCTATTTGGTAAAAGACGAAGTCCATATTATGGCAAGAACAGCTAAAATAAGCAAAGAGAAACGACAGTCCATCATTACTTTAAGACATGAAGGTCAGTCAATCCGGAAAATGTCAAGAACTTTGAAAGTTTCTTCAAGTGAAGTCGCAAAAACCATCAAGCGCTATGAAGAAACTGGCTCTCATGAGGACCACCACAGGAAAGGAAGACCCAGAGTTACCTCTGCTGCAGAGGATAAATTCATTAGTGTTAACTGCACCTCAGATTGCAGCCCAAATAAATGCTTCACAGAGTTCAAGTAACAGACACATCTCAACATCAACTGTTCAGACGAGACTGTGTGAATCAGGATTTCATGGTCAAATTGCTGCCAAGAAACCACTACTAAAGGACACCAATAAGAAGAAGAAGAGACTTGCTTGGGCCAAAAAACACAAGCAATTGACATGAGACCGGTGGAAATCTGTCCTTTGGTCTGATGAGTCCAAATTTGTGATTTTTGGTTCCAACCGCCGTGTCTTTGTGAGACGCAAGAGTAGGTGAACGGATTATCTCTGCATGTGTGGTGCCCACCGTGAAGTATGGTAGAGGCGTTGTGGGGGTGTTTTGCTGGTGATACTGTCTGTGATTTATTTAGAATTCAAGGCACACAGCATTCTGCAGCGATACGCCATCCCATCTGGTTTGCGCTTGGTGGGACTATAATTTGATTTTCAACAGGACAATGACCCAATACACCTCCAGGCTGTGTCAGGGCGATTTGACCAAGAAGTAGAGTGATGGAGTGCTGCATCAGATGACCTGGCCTCCACAATCACCTTACCTCAACCCAATTGAGATGGTTTGGGATGAGTTTGACCGCAGAGTGAAGGAAAAGCAGCTCAGCATATGTGGGAACTCCTTCAAGACTGTTGGTAAAGCATTCCAGGTGAAGCTGGTTGAGAGAATGTCAAGAGTGCAAAACTGTCATCAAGGCAAAGGGTGGCTACTTTAAAGAATATAAAATATATTTTGATTTGCTTAACACTTTTTTGGTTTCTACATGATTCCATATGTGTTATTTCATAGTTTTGATGTCTTCACTATTATTCTACAATGTAGAAAATAGTACAACTATAGAAAAACCCTTGAATGAGTAGGTGTGTCCAAACTTTTGACTGGTACTGTGTGTGTGTGTGTGTGTGTGTGTGTGTATGTATGTATGTATGTATGTATGTATGTATGTATGTATGTGTATATATATACAGTGGGGAGAACAAGTATTTGATACACTGCCGATTTTGCAGGTTTTCCTACTTACAAAGCATGTAGATGTCTGTAATTTTTATCATAGGTACACTTCAACTGTGAGAGACGGAATCTAAAACAAAAATCCAGAAAATCACATTGTATGATTTTTAAGTAATTAATTTGCATTTTATTGCATGACATACAGTGAGGGAAAAAAGTATTTGATCCCCTGCTGATTTTGTATGTTTGCCCACTGACAAAGAAATGATCAGTCTATCATTTTAATGGTAGGTTTATTTGAACTGTGAGAGACAGAATAACAACAAAAAAATCCAGAAAAACGCATGTCAAAAATATTATAAATTGATTTGCATTTTAATGAGGGAAATAAGTATTTGACCCCCTCTCAATCAGAAAGATTTCTGGCTCCCAGGTGTCTTTTATACAGGTAACGAGCTGAGATTAGGAGCACACTCTTAAAGGGAGTGCTCCTAATCTCAGTTTGTTACCTGTATAAAAGACACCTGTCCACAGAAGCAATCAATCAATCAGATTCCAAACTCTCCACCATGGCCAAGACCAAAGAGCTCTCCAAGGATGTCAGGGACAAGATTGTAGACCTACACAAGGCTGGAATGGGCTACAAGACCATCGCCAAGTAGCTTGGTGAGAAGGTGACAACAGTTGGTGCGATTATTCGCAAATGGAAGAAACAAAATAACTGTCAATCTCCCTCAGCCTGGGGCTCCATGCAAGATCTCACCTCGTGGAGTTGCAATGATCATGAGAACGGTGAGGAATCAGCCCAGAACTACACGGGAGGATCTTGTCAATGATCTCAAGGCAGCTGGGACCATAGTCACCAAGAAAACAATTGGTAACACACTACGCCGTGAAGGACTGAAATCCTGCAGCGCCCGCAAGGTCACCCTGCTCAAGAAAGCACATATACAGGGCCGTCTGAAGTTTGCCAATGAACATCTGAATGATTCAGAGGAGAACTAGGTGAAAGTGTTGTGGTCAGATGAGACCAAAATCGAGCTCTTTGGCATCAACTCAACTCGCCGTGTTTGGAGGAGGAGGAATGCTGCCTATGACCCCAAGAACACCATCCCCACCGTCAAACATGGAGGTGGAAACATTATGCTTTGGGGGTGTTTTTCTGCTAAGGGGACAGGACAACTTCACCGCATCAAAGGGACGATGGACGGGGCCATGTACCGTCAAATCTTGGGTGAGAACCTCCTTCCCTCAGCCAGGGCATTGAAAATTGGTCTTGGATGGGTATTCCAGCATGACGATGACCCAAAACACACGGCCAAGGCAACAAAGGAGTGGCTCAAGAAGAAGCACATTAAGGTCCTGGAGTGGCCTAGCCAGTCTCCAGACCTTAATCCCATAGAAAATCTGTGGAGGGAGCTGAAGGTTCGAGTTGCCAAACGTCAGCCTCAACCTTAATGACTTGGAGAAGATCTGCAAAGAGGAGTGGGACAAAATCCCTCCTGAGATGAGTGCAAACCTGGTGGCCAACTACAAGAACGTCTGACCTCTGTGATTGCCAACAAGGGTTTTGCCACCAAGTACTAAGTCATGTTTTGCAGAGGGGTCAAATACTTATTTCCCTCATTAAAATGCAAATGAATTTATAACATTTTTGACATGCGTATTTTTCTGTTTTTTGTTGTTATTCTGTCTCTCACTGTTCAAATAAACCTACCATTAAAATTATAGACGTATCATTTATTTTTCCAGTTGGCAAACGTACAAAATCAGCATGGGATCAAATACTTTTTTCCCTCACTGTAAGTATTTGATCACCTACCAACCAGTAAGAATTCCAGCTCTCACAGACCTGTTAGTTTTTCTTTAAGAAGCCCTCCTGTTCTCCACTCATTACCTGTATTAACTGCACCTGTTTGAACTCGTTACCTGTATAAAAGACACCTGTCCACACACTCAATCAAACAGACTCCAACTTCTCCACAATGGCCAAGACCAGAGAGCTGTGTAAGGACATCAGGGATAAAATTGTAGACCTGCACAAGGCTGGGATTGGCTACAGGACAATAGGCAAGCAGCTTGGTGAGAAGGCAACAACTGTTGGCGCAATTATTAGAAAATGGAAGAAGTTCAAGATGACGGTCAATCACCCTCGGTCTGGGGCTCCATGCAAGATCTCACCTCGTGGGGCATCAATGATCATGAGGAAGGTGTGGGATCAGCCCAGAACTACACGGCAGGACCTGGTCAATGACCTGAAGAGAGCTGGGACCACAGTCTCAAAGAAAACCATTAGTAACACACTACGCAGTCATTGATTAAAATCCTGCAGCGCACGCAAGGTCCCCCTGCTCAAGCCAGCGCATGTCCAGGCCCGTCTGAAGTTTGCCAATGACCATCTGGATGATCCAGAGGAGGAATGGGAGAAGGTCATGTGGTCTGATGAGACAAAAATAGAGCTTTTTGGTCTAAACTCCACTCGCCGTGTTTGGAGGAAGAAGAAGGATGAGTACAACCTCAAGAACACCATCCCAACCGTGAAGCATGGAGGTGGAAATATCATTCTTTGGGGATGCTTTTCTGCAAAGGGGACAGGACGACTGCACCGTATTGAGGGGAGAATGGATGGGGCCATGTATCGCGAGATCTTGGTCTGCTAAATGGCATATTATTATTATAAAAATCTCCTTCCCTCAGTAAAAGCATTGAAGATGGGTCGTGGCTGGGTCTTCCAGCATGACAACGACCCGAAACACACAGCCAGGGCAACTAAGGAGTGGCTCCGTAAGAAGCATCTCAAGGTCCTGGAGTGGCCTAGCCAGTCTCCAGACCTGAACCCAATAGAAAATCTTTGGAGGGAGCTGAAAGTCCGTATTGCCCAGCGACAGCCCCGAAACCTGAAGGATCTGGAGAAGGTCTGTATGGAGGAGTGGGCCAAAATCCCTGCTGCAGTGTGTGCAAACCTCGTCAAGACCTACAGGAAACGTATGATCTCTGTAATTGCAAACAAAGGTTTCTGTACCAAATATTAAGTTCTGCTTTTCTGATGTAGCAAATACTTATGTCATGCAATAAAATGCAAATTAATTACTTAAAAATCATACAATGTGATTTTCTGGATTTTTGCTTTAGATTCTGTCTCTCACAGTTGTAAGTGTATCTATGATAAAAATTACAGACCTCTACATGCTTTGTAAGTAGGAAAATCTGCAAATCGGCAGTGTATCAAATACTTGTTCTCCCCACTGTATGTATATGTGTATGTGTGTGTGTGTATATATATATATATATATATATAAATATATATACAGCTGTGGAAAAAATTTAGAGACCACTGCAAATGTTTCTTAAATCACCAACTATACATGTATGACTTCCATTCCAGTGTCTGTTGAATTCCAACACAGGCACACCTCATTCTACTGAATTAGGTACTGATTAGGTGATCACATGAACCAAATCTTATTTAATGAGGAAAAGTATAAAAACAACTACTGTGGTCATCACTATCCTCTTGCAATAGGACCAGCTGGATGGCAAAAACTGTACTAATAGTACCTCAAAAGTAATATGAATAAAACATTTACTATTGAACATGCCAAAAAGTTGGAAAGGAAAGTTTTGAGTGAGGAAAAGAAGGGTGCAATTCTGGCTTTACTGGCAGAGGAATACAGTGAGCGTCAGGTTGCTTACATCCTTAAAATTTCAAAGAAGGCGGTTCATAAGAACAAGGTCAAGCAGCAGACCGGCAGAGGGCGAAAACGACTCTACTGACCGGGATGACCGCCAACTCATTCGAATGTCACTCAACAACCGTAGGATGACATCAATTGACCTACAAAAAGAATGGCAAACGGCAGCTGGGGTGAAGTGCATGGCGAGGACTGTTCGAAACAGGCTCCTAGGGGCAGGGCTGAAGTCGTGCAAAGCTAGAAAAAAGCCCTTCATCAATGAGAAGCAAAGAAGAGCCAGGCTGAGGTTTGCAAAAGACCATAAGGATTGGACCGTAGAGGACTGGAGTAAGGTCATCTTCTCTGATGAGTCCAATTTTCAGCTTTGCCCAACACCTGGTCATCTAATGGTTAGACGGAGACCTGGAGAGGCCTACAAGCCACAGTGTCTTGCACCCACTGTGAAATTTGGGGGAGGATTGGTGATGATCTGGGGGTGCTTCAGCAAGGCTGGAATCGGGCAGATTTGTCTTTTTGAAGGACGCATGAATCAAGCCACGTACAAGGTTGTCCTGGAAGAAAACTTGCTTCCTTTTGCTCTGACATTGTTCCCCAACTCTGAGGATTGTTTTTTCCAGCAGGACAATGTGCCATGCCACACAGCCAGGTCAATCAAGGTGTGGATGGAGGACCACCAGATCAAGACCCTGTCATGGCCAGCCCAATCTCCAGACCTGAATCCCATTGAAAACTTCTGAAATGTGATCAAGAGGAAGATGGATGGTCACAAGCCATCAAACAAAGCCGAGCTGCTTGAATTTTTGCGCCAGGAGTGGCATAAAGTCCCCCAACATCAATGTGAAAGACTGGTGGAGAGCATGCCAAGACGCATGAAAGCTGTGATTGAAAATCAGGGTTATTCCACCAAATATTGATTTCTGAACTCTTCCTAAGTTAAAACATTACTATTGTGTTGTTTAAAAATGAACATGAACTTATTTCCTTTGCATTATTCGAGGTCTGACAACACTGCATCTTTTTTGTTATTTTGACCAAATAAATGCTCTAAATGACAATATTTTTATTTGGAATTTGGGAGCAATGTTGTCATTAGTTTATAGAATAAAACAAAAATGTTATTTTTACCTAAACACATACCTATAAATAGTAAAACCAGAGAAACTGATCATTTTCAGTGGTCTCTTAATTTTTTCCGCAGCTGTGTGTGTGTGTTTGTGTGTGTGTGTGTATATGTGTGTATGTATATATATATATATACCGTATTGGTCCGAATATAAGACGACCCTGATTATAAGACGACCCCCCGTTTTTCAACACAAACATTTAGAAAAACAGATTTGCAGACTAGATTTGCCGAACAAAGAACTTCATTTTATTTTAAAATAACAATATTAAAAACACAGTGAATTAAACACAAAGGCAAACTATGTACAGTATGATTCAAAATTAATATCAAGCAATAATAAAGCAACATTTTTAAATAACAGAGAAAATACAGGCCACACATTTAACTAAACTTAACAAAAATTCGCCAAACTTCTCCTCCGATGTCTCTCTATCCCTCACACACGTCCTCTGCCCCGCTGTGTTCGCTCTCGCTGTCATCGCTCCCCAGCTGCTCCGCTTCGTTAGCATCTTTTAGACGTTGTTTTTCTGCTCGCCATCTTCTTACATTACACTCAGTGACCCCGAATGTCTTGGCAGCTTGGCAGTTGTTAGATGACTCTGCCTTATTGACAACCATTATTTTGAAATTGGCATCATAGCTCCTCCGCTGTTGTTTATTGACCTGGCCCACTTTTGAGCCACTTGTCTCTAAATGGTCAGCCTGTCTTTCCATCTTTAAACACCGGTAACGGGCTGGTTGTTAAGGACGCCTCTTCCCTCCGTCCGGAACGAATTTTTGGCGCCATCTGTGCCCGCGAATGTGTATTGACATTTAAAGGGAGCGCCGAAGAAGAGAAACTGCGCTCTGAATACTAGACCCCGAATATAAGACGACCCGACTTTTTTGGACCTATTTCGAGGGGAAAAAAGGCCGTCTTATATTCGGACCAATACGGTATATATATATATATATATATATATATATATATATATATATATATATATATATATATATATATATATATAAACAAATTCTCCTCCACTCTTGACTGCGTGTGCTGCTGCTGTAGGCTAGGTTGAAGATAAAAGGTTAGGACAAGTTATGATTCCTTGTGGAAACTTTTAGAAAATAAACAGATTCATGGGACAAGTGCCGTTGCTAACTACCAGCGCCGTTGCTAACTAGCATAGCTTGTCCCATTGCTGCAAATAGTTGTGGGATATTAGAATCCTCTTGTCTTAACCTTTGGGTGCGTTCGTAAATTCACTTTGGCTATCTACTCCGATTTCAGAGCACTCTCATTTCAGTGTGACAGAGTGCAGAATAACTGATTAATTTACGAACGCACAACACCCATTTGAATTTGACAGGTATCAGTAAAAAAAAAAAACTGAATTAATTTGTTGCTAGCAGGACAGTTACAGTCCTTAACGCTCTAGATAACAGGACAATAGTCTAACCAGCTCTACTAGGCCGAGTAAAATAGTCAGTGAGGTGTTCTCTCATTTGTGTTTGGAAGTAGCTAGCAAGCTAGCCAACTTTAGCCAGTTAGGTCAGAACGCTTGGATCAACCCTACTCCTAGGCCAGAGCGTCCAGTGTGCGCTCTGAATGCTCCGAGAGCGAAATGCACTGAATTTACGCACAGACAATCTGACAACGCTCTGAATTTACGAACGCCCAGAGTGCACTCTCAGCGCACTGACACTCCAGAGTGAATTTACGAACGCACCCTTAGTCATCTTCAACCTAGGCTGCAGGGAGGGGGGTGTTGCCTAGGCACCGAAGACTCTTTTGCTAAAATGGTTATGATGGTTATTTTATTTTCATGACGGTCTTCATCCATAACCGTCGGTTACACGTTTATATGGTGATTGTGCCAGCCCTAGTTATACATGAAATATTAATGCTTTTGTCTTTATAAAGGTATAAGCCTACTGTAAGGGTAAATCGATCTGCAGCAGTCTTCAATTACATGACATTGCATTCAACAAGTGTGGACTTATTTTACTATAATGACATATTTTATTATGCCTCTGCTCAGGTTCATGGAAACAGAGCTGGATCTGAACGATATCATCCAAGAGATGCATGTCATCGCCACCATGCCTGATCTCTACCACCTCTTGGTGGAGCTCAATGCTGTCCATTCCCTGCTGGGCTTACTCAGCCACGAGAACACAGATATCCTTTCCTTCAAAGATGGCTTACTGAGCATCATTCACTGTTTAATTCAATTAATTTACAATTTACATGCACTTGTTAAAAACCATCAACAAATGTTATTCTATGCATTTTACCTTGAATAAGGCTACTAATTATTCAAAACTGAACCCAGGAAAAAAGGGAACATATTGATACAATTGATTCCCACTGTAAAAATCCTTAGCCTCTCCTACATATCGCCATTGCAGTGGTTGATTTGTTACAAGAGCTGACGGACATCGACACACTTCATGAAAGTGAGGAAGGGGCTGAAGTACTCATAGACTCTTTGGTGAGTCCATTTTGTTTGTTAACAATCAATGCATGGTTATCTGCCATTTTGTGTTATTTCTCATCCATCCACAACCATATTGATAATTATAAACTCAATAGATAAAAAGCAGATTCAATCCCAGCTAATGTCCATTGCCTTAGTGAAAATGGTATGTCTTAAGGTGTCCGCATGCTTCCCATCCGAAACAGTTTGTGCATATATTATGACAACATTTTGTGACATTTTTGTTAGTTTTGGTCTTCAGCAAGGGGTTTTTCGGCTGTTCGTTTAAAAAAAAAAAAAAGAATCTTGAGGCAAGCCGAGGTTCGGAGCCGAAGTCTACGCCCCTTCGTCGGTCATTGGTCAACAGTAGGGATTCTTCAATTAAGTGTTTGTTGTCATTCAACGATAGATTACTTGTTTTCATGCACATTTTTTCACTTGAGAAATACTGCGCCAAACATCTTAGATGTAAAATTGCGCGACTAAGATCTCCTCTGCAAAAACGGCAAAATTAATGACAGATTTCTTGAGTAATCTTAGATTAATTCTGACTATTTTGAGGAAGTGTATACTGGCTATGGTGTCTCAAGATGGACAAACAGTACTTTTGCCGCTTTTTCTGGTCTTTCAAGCTAAAGTATTTTATGGGAGTATGCGAGCACACTCGTTCAGTTCGAAACAAAGCATGTGGAAGCCTTAGCCCTCCCTTTGCACTCCCTTTGACAGCAGCAAAGTCATTGGCGGTTTTCAGGAAAAGGTTGAGTGCCCCATCATTATGTCGGCTGACATTTAGAAAGACCATGGAAGCAAAGGTCAAATCACTCTGGTCTTATATGACTTATAAGTTAGCAACTGAAATTAGGCCTGACACTTTATTGTTGTGTCTCTCACCACACAGTATTCCATAATGCTGTGATGAAACAGCCTGTCTTCTTCTCTAACTGTAGCTGGAGGGACAGGTTGTGGCCCTTCTGGTGCAGAACATGGAGAGGCTGGATGAGCAGGTGAAGGAGGAGGCAGATGGAGTCTACAACACGTTAGGTAAGACCCACTGCACAATGATTGGACAAAATATGGGGTTATTTAAATGCTGCCGTGGAGCAGTTGTAGCCCATATTCTGCTAATCTATTTGTCATATCATGTCCTAATGGAATGTGAATCAGTGGGATGCTCTCCACTCTATTCACATAGAAGAAACACATTCAGATTATTGAATCATTAAATTTGGGCTCAGTGCTCCTAGTGTTCTGATGGTGTCTTATCAAGGCAGCTCTCCAGGCTTGAATAAGCCTTTTGTCTGCTTCCTGGTTGGGGCTCAGAGGCTCATGTCCTCCAGGATGGTGTCTGCTCAGCTGGAATTAGTGATAAAGGCTTCCCTCTCCTCCAGCAGGCCTCTCTATTTCTCCTTCTCATTGTCCTTCTGTCGGCTCTCTCTGTCCCCCCTCTCTACATCACTCTCTCCGTCTCTCTCTCTTTGCTTCTCTCTCTCCTTCTCTGCTGGGGTTTTGCCGACCTTCTCCTGGCTGATTGAGATATCAGGTGTCTCAGACGGCTTTATGTTGCAAATATTAGCAAAGGAATCTGAGACCTCTATACTTCTCGGGCGAGGTGCTGTCAGAATCTGAAAGTCTCATATTCGCCTCTCTTCTCTCCCGTCTCTCTCCATCAGCCATCATTGAGAACATGGCAGAGTTCAGGCCTGGCCTGTGCACAGAAGCAGCTCAGCAAGGACTCATGCAGTGGTTGCTAAAGAGAATAAAGGTGAGGATATGACTGAAAATGACACAATCCATGGGTTATTGATGCTATATGTAGAGGTTTTTGCAGGCTGGGTCAGTATGTCTCATTGAAATGTGTCTGTTATAGAACTAGACCTACAGTATATACAGTGGGGGAAAAAAGTATTTAGTCAGCCACCAATTATGCAAGTTCTCCCACTTAAAAAGATGAGAGACCTGTAATTTTCATCATAGGTACACGTCAACTATGACAGACAAATTGAGAGAGAAAAAATCCAGAAAATCACATTGTAGGATTTTTAATGAATTTATTTGCAAATTATGGTGGAAAATAAGTATTTGGTCACCTACAAACAAGCAAGATTTCTGGCTCTCACAGACCTGTAACTTCTTCTTTAAGAGGCTCCTCTGTCCTCCACTCGTTACCTGTATTAATGGCACCTGTTTGAACTTGTTATCAGTATAAAAGACACCTGTCCACAACCTCAAACAGTCACACTCCAAACTCCACTATGGCCAAGACCAAAGAGCTGTCAAAGGACACCAGAAACAAAATTGTAGACCTGCACCAGGCTGGGAAGACTGAATCTGCAATAGGTAAGCAGCTTGGTTTGAAGAAATCAACTGTGGGAGCAATTATTAGGAAATGGAAGACATACAAGACCACTGATAATCTCCCTCGATCTGGGGCTCCATGCAAGATCTCACCCCGTGGGGTCAAAATGATCACAAGAACGGTGAGCAAAAATCCCAGAACCACACGGGGGGACCTAGTGAATGACCTGCAGAGAGCTGGGACCAAAGTAACAAAGCCTACCATCAGTAACACACTACGCCGCCAGGGACTCAAATCCTGCAGTGCGATACGTGTCCCCCTGCTTAAGCCAGTACATGTCCAGGCCCATCTGAAGTTTGCTAGAGTGCATTTGGATGATCCAGAAGAGGATTGGGAGAATGTCATATGGTCAGATGAAACCAAAATTGAACTTTTTGGTAAAAACTCAACTCGTCGTGTTTGGAGGACAAAGAATGCTGAGTTGCATCCAAAGAACACCATACCTACTGTGAAGCATGGGGGTGGAAACATCATGCTTTGGGGCTGTTTTTCTGCAAAGGGACCAGGACGACTGATCCGTGTAAAGGAAAGAATGAATGGGGCCATGTATCGTGAGATTTTGAGTGAAAACCTCCTTCCATCAGCAAGGGCATTGAAGATGAAACGTGGCTGGGTCTTTCAGCATGACAATGATCCCAAACACACCGCCCGGGCAACGAAGGAGTGGCTTCGTAAGAAGCATTTCAAGGTCCTGGAGTGGCCTAGCCAGTCTCCAGATCTCAACCCCATTAGAAAATCTTTGGAGGGAGTTGAAAGTCCGTGTTGCCCAGCGACAGCCCCAAAACATCACTGCTCTAGAGGAGATCTGCATGGAGGAATGGGCCAAAATACCAGCAACAGTGTGTGAAAACCTTGTGAAGACTTACAGAAAACGTTTGACCTGTGTCATTGCCAACAAAGGGTATATAACAAAGTATTGAGAAACTTTTTTGTTATTGACCAAATACTTATTTTCCACCATAATTTGCAAATAAATTCATAAAAAATCCTACAATGTGATTTCCTGGGGAAAAAAATCTCATTTTGTCTGTCATAGTTGACGTGTACCTATGATGAAAATTACAGGCCTCTAATCTTTTTAAGTGGGAGAACTTGCACAATTGGTGGCTGACTAAATACTTTTTTTCCCCACTGTAGGCTTTCAATGGCTCATGCTGTCACTGATTTTGGCATTCATCACCCCCTCCCTTTCTCTTTTTCAGGCAAAGATTCCATTCGATGCTAACAAGCTGTACTGCAGTGAAATCTTGGCTATCTTGCTTCAAAACAATGACAGTAAGTTTACAGCCCTTTCTCTTCTACTTGCTGTACAAAGTGATAAAAACTGCTCTAGTCTGTGTTATTGTCGATACACATAGCCACAGAGGTGATTGGTGTGATAAAATAATAGAGTATCATGACCGGTTAAAGTATACTTTGTTAGCGTCTAAGTGGCTGGGTCCAGAAGGCCTTGTAGTGCTGCAGGACGACAGTCAGGCACTAGGTCCAGAACAATAATGTATTGGGCCACATTGATATTCTGTCCTATCAAATTTTCTTCTTGGTCTCCCCTTCTGAGTGAGTTTAGCTGCCTGGGTCGTCGCTTGACCGGCCTGGATCGATTCATCTTCTCCCACGGCCCCTCTCTCACTATGTTTGTCAATGTTTATGTTCCACAATATTTTTACAGTTTCTCTCTCTCTCTGTCTACACCTACCTACCTCCAGGCACCAGGGAGCTCTTGGGGGAGCTGGATGGGATTGACGTGTTACTGCAGCAGCTCTCTGTAAGACTCCTAGTGATTTTACCAACCTGTCTGTTCACATTTTCCTCCTGCTCCTTCTCTCTCTCTGATTCATCATTCTCTCTCTCACACACTCACCTTACATCACACTGTTGAAGTTTCAGCAGCTCATAAGAACTGTCTGTTCTTTACAGGAGTGCTCTATCCATCCTCACATGAACACTCAACCTCAGTTAGATTAGCCTTTTCTGCAGGATTCTTTTGGCTAAGTATTGTAATATTTGATATATTCAAGGCCTCCAGTATAATGCTGTCTAATGCAAATGAATACGATTTTGAAGTGTAACTTGATGCTAGACAGAGTTTCTGCTTACACTGTTTAAAGTGTGCCAATGAGCCAAACAAGTACATCATTTATTGCATTTATACTGAATTTACCAGCATCACAGTTCTAATTTATTTCTGGCCATGTCAGTTCCCTGGTGATAGACAGGGTTGGGGAGTAATGGATTACATGTAATCTGTTACATGTAACTGATTACCAAAAACTGTAACTGTAATCCGTTACCAGCAAAAATATTGTAATCCGATTACAGATACTTTTGAAAAACAAGTTGAAAACTTCTAGGATTACTTTTAAATTCAGGAAGGATGTTTTTTTCCATACCTTTCTGTTTTCTCAATGACATTCAAGTCAGCATTGAAAAAAGGTGCAACATTTAAGTTTGTTCCCCTGAGTAGTCTGACCACAAGTCAGGGACCATTAGGATGACAAACCAAATGCATATGATGGATTGCGGGAAAAGAGGAGGAATAGGCTTTTGTAGGCTACAGCCCAAGCTATGTCTTCCAGCTGACTGCTGTCAGCATCCAAATATTATCCAACTTGAGTAAACACTTGGAGGTAAGGATGACAGCAGTGGTGTAGCCTACGGACGATACAGATATCACTTATTATTGATATCTACATAGCGCATTGATGTGAATCATACTGCTGCTCTCTCATTTAGCTATTTGCTCCTTACAGATTGTTGTTGTTGTGGATGGCTGTTCACAAATGTATATGTGTATTTTAACCCCATAATGGTTACATTTAAGAAGTTTAAGCTGCCTATCAATCATTGTTTTTGCGACCAGTGGACAGTAGGGTTGAATATTTTACAAATGTTCCACCCTGAGAACAAATCACTTTTCTCCTGGGTAACCTGGTATTTCCCGCCAAAACCGGAAGCGTTATTCAAAAGCGTTGCATATAAATGTCTGGATTTGAATAGATCTTTGATTGAAAATTCAAGCCTGACACTACCTGAGTCTGATGAGCCATACATTAAATACATTTTACGAGCCCTACATTTAATGAGCCCAAGCTCAAATAAGATAAACTATATGATATAGACTGCTGCACATTAAGCATGACAGAAAAACCTAAAAGCCCATAGATGTAGCTAGCTATATGCTGTCTTGGGTAAATAAATGAAACTATCTCCAGTAGGCTAATCTTTTTGAGTGTGAACTGTATTGTATTATACTGTATTATATGGACTGGAATTACCCATATAGTTCAAACCGAGATAAAGCAGGGAGAGAACATGCGATTCTGGTGCAGCACATGCGGCCTACGAAGTTACAAGTATAGGCTAGCGAATTTGATTTTGATTTTGAAAAATAATAGTGCCTATTTGTATAATTAGTAGGCTGACGCATATACAGTACCAGTCAAAAGTTTGGACACACCTACTCATTCAAGAGTTTTTCTTTTTTTAAACTATTTTCTACATTGTAGAATAATAGCGAAAACATCAAAACTATGAAATAACACATGGAATCATTTAGTAACCAAAAAAGTATTAAACAAATCAAAATATATTTTATATTTGAGATTCTTCAAGTAGCCACCCTTTGCCTTGATGACAGCTTTGCACTCTCTTGGCATTCTCTCAACCAGCTTCACCTGGAATGTTTTTCCAACAGTCTTGAAGGAGTTCCCACATATGCGGAGCACGTGTTGGCTGCTTTTCCTTCACTCTGCCGTCTGACTTATCCCAAACCATCTCAATTGGGTTGAGGTCGAGGGATTGTGGAGGCCAGGTCATCTGATGCAGCACTCCATCACTCTCCTTGTTGGTAGAATAGCCCTTACACAGCCTGGAGGTGTGTTGGGTCATTGTCCTGTTGAA
The DNA here is from genome assembly GCF_964263955.1 of Coregonus lavaretus. Taxonomy (NCBI): domain Eukaryota; kingdom Metazoa; phylum Chordata; class Actinopteri; order Salmoniformes; family Salmonidae; genus Coregonus; species Coregonus lavaretus. The sequence goes on from NC_140009.1 coordinate 24,761,617, forward strand.
AAACAAATGATAGTCCCACTAAGCCCAAACCAAATGGGATGGCGTATCGCTACAGAATGCTGTGGTAGCCATGCTGGTTAAGTGTGCCTTGAATTCTAAATAAATCACAGACAGTGTCACCAGCAAAGCACCCCCACACCATAACACCTCCTCCTCCATGCTTTACGGTGGGAACTACACATGCAGAGATCATCCGTTCACCCACACTGCGTCTCACAAAGACACGGCGGTTGGAACCAAAAATCTCTGATTTGGACCTGTCTAATGTCCATTGCTCGTGTTTCTTGGCCCAAGCAGGTCTCTTCTTCTTATTGGTGTCCTTTAGTAGTGGTTTCTTTGCAGCAATTCGACCATGAAGACCTGATTCACACAGTCCACTCTGAACAGTTGCTGTTGAGATGTGTCTGACTTGAACTCTGTGATGCATTTATTTGGGCTGCAATTTCTGAGGCTGGTAACTCTAATGAACTTATCCTCTGCAGCAGAGGTAACTTTGGGTCTTCCATTCCTATGGCAGTCCTCATAAGAGCCAGTTTCTTCATAGCGCTTGATGGTTTTTGCGAAGTTCAAAGTTCTTGACATTTTCCATTTGACTGACCTTCATGTCTTCATGAACTGTCGTTTCTCTTTGCTTATTTGAGCTGTTCTTGCCATAATATGTACTTGGTCTTTTACCAAATAGGGCTATCTTCTGTATACCAACCCTACCTTGTCACAACACAACTGATTGGCTCAAACGCATTAAGAAGGAAAGAAATTCCACAAATGAACTTTTAAGAAGGCAAACCTGTTAATTGAAATGCATTCCAGGTGACTACCTCATGAAGCTGGTTGAGTGAATGCCAAGAGTGTGCAAAGCTGTCATCAAGGCAAAGGGTGGCTATTTGAAGAATCTCAAATCTCAAATATGTTTTGATTTGTTTAACACTTTTTTGGTTACTACATGATTCCATATGTGTTATTTCATAGTTTTGATGTCTTCACTATTATTCTACAATGTAAAAAATAAAGAAAAACCCTGGAATGAGTAGGTGTGTCCAAACTTTTGACTGGTACTGTATACCTTTCATAATATTTTTCCTAATGTTATTAGCCTACCTCTTTCTTTATTGTTGCTTCATTCCTTCCTCGCTTTCAACAGTTAAGGACAGCAAAACTTATTTCATTTATCTTCATCATTCTAATGACATCCTTGAATAATATAGGACTAGAATGAGATGCAGAAGGCCTTCACTTCTCTTCACGAAGATTAAATGGTTATGGGGCTGAATAAATAACTGCTATAGCCTACCGCCATCGCACGTTCGCTCTTATTTCAAACTACCCGTGAGTTGTATTGGCTGCTGTATTTAACATTCAGCAAAAAAGAGGTTGCATCCTCTTCGAATAGTATATTGGTATAAGAAATGCAAAAAAAATAATGTCCAGCAAGCTATTCTAGTCCAAGAGCTAAGGAGTGTTTTCTAGGGAGAGGCCAGCGGAGCACAGTTGTGTGCGTATTGCACAAGAGACAGCGGCTATAAGTTAGAAGCTTATTATGCATAACCCATCATTAATTAGCTAAATATAAGGCTAATATTGCATTGACATTATTACCTGAAAGAGGTCAGCTAGGACATCTATACATAGGGCTATATATTGGTCTAGAACAGGATTATCTATTTTGGATGCAATTTGAATGGAGTTGATGGAGAGCAAAAGACTGCGACAGAGTGCTCGCGCATGCACTGATTTTAAAGCAACGATATTCGAGTGATTTTAAAACTCTGCAGCTGCAATTTAAATAAATAAATAATATTTACAGTTAAAAAATTTGACCCCAGAAAGCCAGATTGAGATGGGTAAATTAGACGCGCATTCGGTCTTTACATTACTGTAGCAGATTTAGGCAGCAGATTTAGGCCTACATGTCACAAGAAAAAAAGTTAGAATGATGAGATCATAGGTCTACATGCATTGTGAACTGCGTTCCATACTGAGATGGGTGGTCTGTCCCCACCCTGAGTGTTGATTCATCATGTAGAGGCCATAGATACGCCAGATTTAGACATTGCATATAATTGAACGGTTCCATTTCACGTCATGTTGTTCGTATAAGTCATTTATTATAGTTAAATTTTCACAATGGTTTATCCCGAAAAAAGGGAGTGATTTTGGGCGGTAAATCTCGGTAACCGGAAAATGTGCTCTTGCAACACCTGCATAATGCGGATCCCAGCCTATGGAATAAAGATTTGTGTTCCTCCCTTCTAAACTCTTCTGTGGTATTGTGCTCCATACAGTCAAAAACAAGTTTAATTTAAGAAGACCACGAGTGGAGCTTTTATTGCTCAATCTAATTCGTGTTGATTCAAAATAGTATTCTATAGGCCTAACAGACATATGATCAAACTCGCACACTTTTGATGATAGACTTAAACAGCTGAAAATTATCACGATATGAAAGTGTCACCAACAAAAACGTAAACAAATGAGGCATATGCCATTAATTTCTCACATGCAAATAGCACTTTTCGGTAGTGCTCAAAGCATGCCACTCCATGAGAGCAGCATTTCTTTTTCAACTAGAAACAATGAGCCCAATCGGTCCTCCATGACAACAAAATCATAAACAACAGAGTAGGCTAATAAATCCTTAGTTTTTGGGTTATGCTCATATTTCCAAGTCCTATTTTTGAAGATCAAGGGGTATTATATTAATTGGAATGACTGGAAATCTGACATAATGTAAAGAGAGCCTAATCGTATTATTATTGTCTGTAGTATAAAGCAATGGATTAGTACATAACCAAGCCATAAAGTAAAATGCAACATCCATTTATGGCCAGCTATGTAAACCCCTACCATTGATTTATCCTGCAATAGATGTCGTTCAATTGGTAATGTTCATTTTTGTCTTCTCCTAATGCCTGTTAAGGGGAAAGTAATCTAAAATGAACTGTAAGTAATCAGATTACGTTACTGAGTTTGGGTAATCCAAGTGTTACATTACTGATAAAAATGTTGGACAGGTAACTAGTAACTAACGGATTACATTTAGAAAGTAACCTACCCAACCCTGGTGATGGACAGTAGAAGTGTGGGTGTCATTTTACTTCAGGTGTTCAAGCGCCACAACCCAGCCACGGCAGAGGAGCAGGAGATGATGGAGAACCTGTTTGATGCCCTGTGCTCCTGTCTGATGCTGGCTGCCAACCGGGACCGCTTCCTCAGGGGAGAGGGTCTGCAGCTCATGAACCTCATGCTTAGGTAAAGACCTTGATGTTGAACGCCTCCACACACACAGTTCCGTTTTGAATATTTCAGTAATTTAATGTCCTAAGCTGTCGGCTAAAACAAACCATCCAAGTACCTCCTCAAAGGAGGACGAGGGTGGATATGGACAGTTTCTTGGCTTGTCTCTAGGCCTTTTTTAAACCCTCCTTTCAATTCACACTGGTCACTGGTGATCTGATATCTAAGTAGGGATATACAGTGCATTTGGAAAGTATTCAGACCCCTTCAATTTATCCACATTTTGTTACGTTACAGCCTTATTCTAAAATGGATTAAATTGTATTTTTTCCTCATCAATCTACACACAATACCCCATAATGACAAAGCCCATAATGACAAAGCGAAAACAGGTTTTTAGAAATTATAGTATATTTATTTTAAAAACCTCACTCACATTTACACAAGTATTCAGACCCTTTACTCAGTACTTTGTTGAAGCACCTTTGGCAGTGATTACAGCCTCTACTCTTCTTGGGTATGACGCTACATGCTTGGCACACCTTTATTTGGGGAGTTTCTCCCATCCTTCTCTGCAGATCCTCTCAAGCTCTGTCAGGTTGGATGGGGAGCGTCGCTTTACAGCTATTTTCAGGTCTCTCCTGAACCTTCGCCCCAGTCTGAGGTCCTGAGCGCTCTGGAGCAGGTTTTCATTAAGGATCTTGCTGTACTTTGCTCCGTTCATCTTTCCCTCGATCCTGACTATTCTTCCAATCCCTGCCGCTGAAAAACATCCCCACAGCATGATGCTGCCACCACCATGCTTCACCATGGGGATGGTACCTGGTTTCTTCCAGACGTGACGCTTGGCATTCAGGCCAAAGAGTTAAATCTTGATCTGTGCCTCGACACAATCCTGTCTCGGAGCTCTATGGACAGTTCCTTCAACCTCATGGCTTGATTTTTGCTCTGACATGCACTGTCAAATGTGGGACCTTATATAGACAGGTGTGTGCCTTTCCAAATCATGTCCAATCAATTGAATTTACCACAGATGGACTCCAATCAAGTTGTAGAAACATCTCAAGGATGATCAATGGAAACAGGATGCCCTGAGCTCAATTGCAGGTCTCATAGCATAGGGTCTGAATACTTATGTAAATAAGTTATGTTTTTTATTTTTAATATATTTGCAACAATTTCTAAAAACCTGTTTTCGCTTTGTCGTAATGGGGTATTGTGAGTATATTGAGGAAAAACATTTAATCAATTTTAGAATAAGCCTGTAACGTAACAAAATGTGGAAAAAGTGAAGGGGTCTGAATACTTTCCGAATGCACTGTATGTACATTGACATCTTTGATGTCAACCTTTGTTTGCTGTTAATGCTGTCGGAGGGCACACCATGCCCCCCAGGAAGTGGCAGGTTGAGTGATGTCTTTCTGTTCACACAGCACGTCTCTGACTCTGCTCAGCTGCCAGTCCAATCAATCAGTCGACACGGCGATGAAACATCACGACCTTAAAGACATTACATATATTTATGAAACTCTCCATGCCCAAGCTCTAATCATCATGCCGACGCCCGGCAGACAGCCCGATTAAAACAAAAATCGATATCTATACTGAACAAAAATATAAGCGGAACATGCAACAATTTCTAAGATTTTACGGAGTTACAGTTCATATGAGGAAATCAGTCGGTTAAATTTTTTTTATTAGGTCCTGATCTATGGATGTCACATGACTGGGAATACAGATAAGCATCTGTTGGTCACAGAAAAAAATGTGCCTCATAATGGTCCTCAGGATTTTGTCACAGTATTTTAGTGTATTCAAATTGCCATTGATAAAATGCAAATGTGTTTGTTGTCCGTATCTTATGCTTGCCCATACCATAACCCCACCGCCACCATGGGGCACTCTGTTGACAACGTTGACATCAGCAAACCGCTCGCCCACATGACGCCATACACATGGTCTGCGGTTGTGAGGCTGGTTGGACGTACTGGAGGCGGCTTATGGTAGAGAAATGAACATTAAATTCTCTGGCAATAGCTCTGGTGGACATTCCTGCAGTCAGCATGCCAATTGCACGCTCCCTCAAAACTTGTTGCACCTGTGTAATGATCATGCTTTTTAATCATCTTCTTGATATGCCACACCTGTCAGGTGGATGGATTATCTTGGCAAAGGAGAAATGCTCACGAACAGGGATGTAAGCAAAACATTTTCCCACAACATTTTAGAGAAATAAGCTTTTTGTGCACGTGGAACATTTCTGGGATCATTTATTTCAGCTCATGAAACATGGGACCAACACTTTACATGTTGCATTTATATTTTTGTTCAGTGTAATTATAGCAATGCAAAATCCTCTTTTATATCATCCACAGGAGAAGGCTTTCAGAATGGGTTATCTAGGGAGGAACATGCAACTCTCTTTTCACTTTCACTTCCCATGAGATTCACAGAATCATAAGTTCTGCACCTCTGCTTCAATAGTTCTCTATTTTTGTAGAGGTTAGGCTTTGTCAAGGGGTTTGCAATATGAGCTTAGGAACACGGTTGAAGGCATCTTTATAATTGCCTCTGTCTGCCTTCTTAAAACCGTTTAACTTTGTCTCAAAAATATACTACCTCATAAGCTGCAGAAACTTTGTGTTATGAGGAGTTATCGTTAAAGGACTGCCAATAGATATAGCTAGGTGAGAGGGACTCCATGTTGCTACGTCACAAAGTCTGTGTGCCTGGCAAAATACCATACTGAACATGCTGCATACCTCTGCTGTGAGCTAGCTGTTGTGCCAGAGATAATTGAGCTCTTCTGAATGTTTTATTTTGTGCACTTCCCAGGGAAAAGAAAATGTCTCGGACCAGCGCTCTGAAGGTCTTAGACCACGGCATGATTGGCCCAGAGGGTTCTGATAACTGCCACAAGTTTGTGGACATCCTGGGCCTGAGGACCATCTTCCCCCTGTTCATGAAGACCCCTAAAAAGATTAGGAAAGTTGGGACGGTAGACAAAGAACATGAAGGTTTGCTAATTTCTCAATACACTGCACATTTCCTTTGGAAACAATGACATTATTCTGTTTGTCTGACATTACATTACAGTAGATATTTCCTAAGCAAAAGCTTATAGCTGTCCCACTTTGTGTACCCAAAACACAATTTACCATGGCAGGATATCTAATCAGGTTTGTTTCATGGCTTTTTAGTCTGTTGATTATGTTATCAATTTAGCCTTGATTCATTTGAAACCACTCTTGCGTTGTGAAATAAGAAAATGCTTATCAGCCACCCTCCCCTCCCCCCTTTTGATGAGGTGGTCAGCCAACAGGAAAACATCGCTCTCTCTCTCTAATTATATTTCATACGTCCTGACAGCCCACCCAAGGTGAACAAATTGGCTTCCTTTGTCTGTCCCCTTCATCTGGGGGACAGAATTAATTAACCTGAGACCTGCAGAATAGCCCGAGATAACAGGCCCTGCTAAAGCTTATCCCCCTGGTGCTCCCATTGATGGACCTCCCACTAGTCACAGCCAAGCCAGCCAGCCATGAAGTATGGTTACACTACTGTGCTGTGTGCAGCTTTTAATGCTTAGAGTAATTGTGTAACGTACCCTTGGACTATAATAACCCTTTTCATATGCCTAGGCATGTCCCTAATGCATAGCATAATTTATTGACTAAGATGGGCCTATTTACTTAAATTAAAATGTGTTATGTTTGTGTCCTTACATCATTTGCGTTGTATTTATTATTTTGAGTGAAAACAATTATAAAGTAGTGTATGCATTATTTAGCACTTTTGCAACATTTTGAAAGTCATCGCTTTTTCATAATCTAGCAGTGACATTTTAGAATGCTTATTACATTTATATTGTTTTGAGGGTGTATGATATCCACATGACCATAGGATTTGTCATATAGTATGTGACACTAATTAGACTTAGTGGCTCCTCCTTTGCTGTAATTGAAAAACGGAGGGGAAAATTGGTTCTCAAGAATAACACAATACAGTCATAAATTAATTAATTATCAGCGGCTACAAATGAGAGTTTAAGTAATTAAGAGGCAAAGCACTCTCCAAACCTCTCTTTCTCTCCATCATATACCGAGAGATTGATCCCCATGAAATCGCCTCTGAAAATATACTGAGGCCCAATGGCTGGGAATTGTCAGACAACATTTGCATGCATAATAAGATCATCAAGAGAAGATGTTATGAGAAAAAGTATTGCAGAGGATCTTTGTAGATAGCCTACCTTTTTAGGTCTGTATTCATTTCCATTTGCTAATGTTGTGCATAGATCTAATGAGATTCTGGATGTACTGATGGTGGAAGACTATATTTAGCAAGCTAATGATGCACACAGTGTGGTAGAACAGAAGTAAACAGCTCATTTACATCCAGCAGCACAGTAGTTCTGACCGCAGCCCTTTATAGTCTGTTTTGTTTTCCTTGGATGCCTTTGAGTGTTTCTTTAATGTCTCTACTATTCCCCCGTTTTCACATCATACTAAAATTACATTAGAAGAATAGGAGCTGTAGTGATGTTTTTTATGAGATCACTATGTTTTAGGTGATAAGCCTAGTTAACAAATATTGTGATCAGTGCACAATACCACACTGATTTTAAGCTACCACTAGTCTCAATCCTTTGAACTCAAGCTGGATGATTAGTTGCTGTATTAGAGCCCTGTTCACAGTCTCCTGTGTTGTCAATGAGGGATTTCGATAATGGGGAACTCATGCATAGCTGCATACAGATCTCTTTGAATTGGTTTGAAACTTGGTCAATCCATTTTGTTGATGCTGATACCCAGCAGTGATAGGAGCCATAGTGAAGCCATCACATGGGTGTTGACAATCAAAATAACTTATGAAGCCACCATGTCAGTGATTTCTTCCCCTGGACTATTCTAATCAGGTATAGTGGGAGCCTCAGACAGTGTAGACGAGAGCCCGTACCTTGCAGAGGTGCCTGTGGTCTGGTCTGAGGGTTGATTGCTTTCCTCAGGGCACGGCTGGTTCAGGTTCAATCTCTCTCCTGCAGAGAGCTGTCAGGACCTCCTCTACTGCTCCTCTGAGCTCTATTGCCTCGTGGCCCTCTTTGCTATTTGCATGTTAACTTAAAGCTGAGATCTGCATTAACGAAACATCGCCGCTGGCCGCCCCCGGCGCATTTATTATTGTTTTTGTTTTGTTTAAAATCCCCATCAAAATCCGTCAGTTTAAGATAGAGATATCTCAATCCACCGCATCCGCCTATGTCTGCCTTCCGCATCTGCGGTGGAAGGAAGGTGGCCAAGCTACAGCTGTGTTTGTCGACCATGAGACATCCTGAAAATCGCTCTTCTCACGAAAACGTCTGTAGCGTCCGAACAGTTTGGCCTACAAACTAAAATGACCACTCTATGGAAAGATGAGACTCTCACGAACACGATGGTGTTCTCCGTCTGATGTGCCAACTTCTGTAGCGTCTGAACCATCATGAGACTCGTCGGAAGGTAACTGTTACTGGTAAAACATTTTTTATGGAGGTAGTTTTGTGCCCTCCAAAAAACTAAAATATTTCCTTAGCTTTCTTATATATCCTAGATATAGGAAAGACACTTCAAAACCTTATTCCTTATGATGTATTTTTTGACTGTCTGTTTTGCCATTTACGAATGTGTTATTCAATGCGTTACTATGAGCTATAGTAGGAAAGGCCAAATTTAAATATTTTAGACTTACAACTAATTGACCGACGTAGGTTTAATTACTTGAATTACTTTTTTTCCCTTCTTTTTTTTGTGAGCTTAACGTGCCGTCGCTCTAGAGAGATCTATTCATTCACAAAATAAATCAAGTCAAGAACTATGTGGACACTGGGCTGACGGGTGTTTGTAGTTTTCATTTAAGCAAATATTCAACCTAGTTCAGCGCAGAAACGTGGTAATTAACTGCAAAGCCCATAATCCATTGTGCCATTTTTTCCCGGCTCAGACGGATCAGAGACGAAGAGGCGAAGCAAGAGGTTTACTCTTTCCAAAGTCTGTCCAAAATAAGCGCAATGCATTTCTATGGGCTTATTTTGGACCTAAGCTTGTCGCCTGCCTTCCCGCCTTTGGGACAATGACTCCCATTGTT